>NC_143550.1:160198750-160360000 GCF_054136105.1 Typopeltis vanoorti | reverse complement strand
GACAGCATATTTTGTCCATCATATGGGTGGGAGCTTATGCAATTTTGTAAAAATGAATGCTATCTATGGTCATGCTGTGTGTGTGCTTCAAAAAATTATGTTATGTAAAAATATTGTAGGTGCCTAACAACTTAGATGTGAAAACTAGACAAATCACCCCTGAAATGAGATAACATAACTAAACTAATATATCAATTCCATTAGGCACCTACAATATTTTTCAGGAGGAATATTCTCTTGGGTATAAATAAAAAATCAACATAATGGAACACTTAGGTTAGAATTTTAGATGCATAAAATCTTTGCTCAAGTAATATAATGAGAACTCAATAAGTATTTGTCAACCACAGATGAATAAAGTAAAGCAGCAAAACCGTCAAAACTTGCTTTCAAGTTCTAATGACATTTTTTATACTTTACAAAAAAAATTACTAGGGAGGGCTGTAGAAGAACAATTTCACATGAAGGGAATAACTTAAACACATTAGATTTATTCAGACTCTGGCAAAGTAATACTCCATAAGAAAATTACTATGTATGACTTTAGTCCTTTTCAAAAAAAATCCTATGTTTGGAGAAGATAGCATTGGAATAGCAATATAGTTGATATAGCAATAGTCTAGGGAGAGTGGCAACAGAGAAACCCCACAACTGTTAATGACCTTATTTACAAAAAACTCAATGAAGCTGTTAAATAAAAAAGGTTGTTTTGATTTCTTCTGTTAGTAATGGCTCAGTAGAACACTGTAAGAAAGCTCAATGAATAAAATTTATGATGCCTCAGTTTTGACTAGGTTTGTAGTATGACCAGGCATGAAAATAAATTCTGGTAGAGGTTTTCTTTTCAAAAAAAGAACAGAAAACTGAAGATTCCCATCTGGCTGGGAATAAACATTGATGCTTTTTCATTTTTGAGAGTAAAATTGAAATTAAAATTGAAAATGATCAATGCATATCTTGGACATGACATCAACAAAGAAAGCAACCAATCTCCTTGCTATAATGCACACAAAGTAATACAGTTTAATTTATGGTAAAATCATCATCAAATTAATGATATGTATCCCCAAGGGTACGGTACATAGGTTACTATGACAGCAATACATGATTAAGTTTACATTATTATTAATCTCTTATCAACAATTTTCCTCCAAATCAATCTATTACTTGTGAGCACTCCAATATTGTCATATCTAACATTTCATGCTTCTAAGGCACTTCTGACTGCCTAGGCAATTATCAATCCACCTAGACCTTGGTATTTTGATGGATCTCTTTCCTACCATCTTGGCATTAAACACCTGTTTTGCTAACCTTTCTTCACTCATTCTATTTATGTGGCCATAACACCTTATATTAACTCTGCTGACACATTGTTGAATACTAATAATGTCATGTTACTTTCTAATATCTTCATTTTTAACATGATTCTGCTATTGATTCACTTTCCCAATTTTTCTCAGAACCTGACATCTGTGGTCTCTAGTCTTTGATCAAGTGCTTTGTTTCTAACCAACTCTCAGATCAATAACTGGTTTAAACACTGTTTTGTATACTGCTAGTTTGGTGTTTTGGCTAATTTCTCTCTTATTCCATATAAATTTATTCAGCTGGCTACCCACCGTACCAACTTTTTATTCTGTTGTCCATTTTCATATTTAACCTGCCATCTTCACTAAAAACTATGCCTAAATAGCTGAAATGTTTTACTCGTTTATAGGATCTCCATTCAGAATAAGCTGAAGTTGTCTATGCCCCTGCCTATTTCCATAGTTTTGGTCTTTATTTTTCATGTCAGATTTGTTGCAGTTGTTATTCAATTTATTTAGTGAATCCTGGAGACTTGCATTAGATGTGTTTATGAGTACAACCACATCTGCATAAAGCAAACAGCTAAGTTTGACATCTCCAATTCTTATATGGCCTAATGTCACTTTCTTTCATAATGTGATCCATATAGATGATAACAAGAGTGCATCCTTTTCTTACCTCTGAATTTACATCAAACCATCTTCCTGTATTTCCTTTAATTCTAACTGACAACTTAAATATATACTATGTATTGCTCTGTATAATGTTCCATTCACCCCATATAATTGTAGTGTTTTGAAAAGCTTTTCTCTGGGCACCTTGTCATATGCCTTTTCCAGATCTACAAAACGTAAGTCCTTGTCATATTTTTGCAATTTCTCAACTATTTGTCTTAAAGTGAAAATCTAATCTTGGCAACCTCTATTTGCCTGAACCCAGCTTGTTCTTCTCCAAATTTATCTTCCACAATCTTGATTTGGCAAACCAACCTTTGCCAGCAAAGGTTGGTCGATCGGTAGAGCCTCTGCTACTAATGGCCCACAAAAAAAGTTAAGCAAGTTTGAGCATAGTTAATAGTTGGAAGAGTATCAATCGTTTGATGCTGTTGGCACACTCTCCCTCGATGAATCTTTGGACTACCTGAAGGTGTCACATAATAATCTTTCTCGACCTCTTTTCAAGTATGCTTACATAAATCTTACCTGGAACACTTAATAAAGAAATTCCTCTGTAATTCTCACATTCAGTTTTATTCCCTTTTTCATAGATGGGTATTATGAGAGCTCTACTTTAGTCATTGGAAATTCAACTTTCTGAATTATGCAGTGTAGCCAACTGCAAAACTTTAATACCTCCATAGTTAAGTATTTCTGGTCAAATATCATCTACTACAGCTGCCTTTCCATATTTCAAGTTTTTGACAGCTTTTTTCAACCTCAATTACTGATATGTATACTCCTCTCTGCATTCCTCTTGAAAATTTTCTAGTACAGTTCTGTCATCACTGCTTGGTTTGTTTAACAGTCTTTCAAAGTACTGTATATGTCGGCGTATAAGACAAGGCCTAAATTTTAGGTTTCAAGCTTATGTTGGTTATATATGATGACCCCCAATTTCTTCTTTCTTGTATTAATGCAACGTTAGGTATTGTTGTTATATCTGTTATTTTTATATCTATGCATATCCATTATTTTTTTGCATAGCATAGATTTATTATTTATTCGAATTACCCTGATTAAAAGTGATTAGCACAAATTTTAATTAATTATTAATTTTGCATTTTTTAAAATTTTAGGATTATTAAAATTGTTATCATTTAAAATCATGGAACCAGCAACAAAACAAAGAAAGTATGAAGCTCAATTTAATATAAGGGTCATTGAAATGGCAAAGTATACTAATAACTGCACTGCTGCAAGAAAGTTTGAGATAACTGAGAAGATGGTAAGAGAATGGAGGAAGAAAGAAGATATTTTAAAAAAATTGTCAAAGAAAAAATATGCGATGGGAGCAGGGATCACCCGATGGCCACAACTGGAAAATCACGTTGCAGAATGGTTATCTTGTTACAAGAAATATGATTAGAGCATATGCACTAAAATGGTCAAGATTGGATCTGGATGAAAGTATAGAATTTCAAGTTACTTCAGGATGGTGTAATCGTTTCATGAACAGACAAAATCTGGTAATATGACAAAAAACAAAAATTGCTCAAAAACTACAAGCAGATCTTGACCACAAACTTACCAGTTTCCATAAATTTATTATTCAGTTGAGATAAGAACATAAATTTCTATTGTCAAATATTGGAAATATGGATGAAACTTCTATAAGCTTTGATATGATGAGCAATAAAACAGTGGAGTCTAAAGGTAGTAAGAGTGTGCTAGTTCGAAGTACATGTCATGAAAAAACAAGGTTTATGGCTGTGTTGTCATGTTTGGCTAATGTTACCAAGTTAAAACCAATGGTCATCTTCAAACGTAAAACTAAACCTAAGATGAAATTTCCTTCAGGTGTTTTTGTACATTTTCACGAAAAAGGATGGATGGACGAAAAATGGTGTGAAATTATGAATAAATAATATGTGGAACACGCAACCAGGCAGTATAATGAAGAAACGCAGTTTATTAGTATGGGATATGTTTCGTAGTCATTTAACTGAGAAAATTAAAAGTCTTCTAGAAAAAAATAACATAACAATTGTTGTTATACCAGGTGGTTTAACTTCTATATTGCAACCACTAGATGTCTGCTTGAACAAACCATTTAAAGATCACATGCGAGAAGAGTGGAATAACTGGATGTTGAAAAATCATTCACAAACGGTGGATATATGCATGCTGCATCACTTGATATGTTGTGCAATTTTGTGATCAAAGCATGGAATAAAGTAAAAGTAGAGACAAAATCATTTAAAAAGTATGGTATCTCTAATCTTACGGATGATGCGGAAGATGATCTGTTGTGGGACACTGATGATGATGAAAACAAAATCATTTCACCGGATTCAAACTGGGATCCATATGACAATCATTTAAACAATGAATCTGAAGAACTATTTTCAACAGATGAAGAAAATTAACATGAAAATTGAGGTTAATAATTATTTGTTTTTTTAAGACTTACATCTATTGTAATATTTTAAATAAATTTTTGTAACAAAAAATTAACCTGATTTGTTTATAAACACTGCCTATGTTCTTATATAACGATGTATTGTAACTACCTAAATGTTCATCCAAGAAATTAAGCTTCCCTTTTTATACTCGGCGTATAAGACAACCCATGATTTCGAGGGGTTTTCTGTAGTATTTGAGAGTCGTCTTATACACTGACATATACGGTAATTACTCCAGACATTAGGTTATCTTTATCTTCAGTTTTCATGTCATCTTTATCATCTATGATTTCTTTTGCAGTACTCTTTCTTCTATTTCTAAGCCTCTTCAATAGCTTCCAGAACATTTTATTATTTATTTCCATGCTCTTACCAGTCTTTCCAAGACTTTTGTTTAGCTACTTTTACACATAGCTTACCTATCTTACATTTTTCTCTGTATTCTTTTAGGACATCTGCAGACTTATTTGCTAGGAACTTTTGGTATGCTTTCTTCTTTTCCAGTACTGCTTCTTTATATCTATCCTTGCAGAAAACTTTAACACATACCTCCCTAGCTGAATCAAGCAATGCCTTCTTCAGAGTTTGTCACTGAGATTTCAAAGTTTGGTTCTTATTTTTAATTTGTTTCATTTTTTCTTCAATAATGTTTGTATAGTCGAGTCTACAATTTACTTGTAAAAGTTGCGCTCAACCTTAATTCATTTTAAAACTTTCTTACATACTGTTCTTTTCAATGTGATATATCTTAGTACTAAGCAGGATAAAAATATCTATTTTTATCCTGCTTAGTACTAAGTAATGGTCACTTGCAATTTTGAATCCTCTGTACACTCTTGTACGTTATGAGCATGAAGATATCACTATCAACAATGACACAGTGAGCTTTATTTCTTGTGTCTTCTCTCCATGTGCATATCTTTAAGTTGAAGCACTGTTAATAATGACTAGTCTATGTTCTGAGCAGAAGTCCAGTTTATGGTAAAATTAAATGTATAATAAATCTCACTGGAACTTTTATTTATGGATGAGGCCATATGATCTATATAGTTAGGTAACCTGGTTTTCTTTTAACCTAATTCAACTTGAATAGGGCAATTTATCTTAAACTCTAAATCTTCTACATCTGTCAACTGAAATTTCTGTTTTCTGGCTAGTTTGTTTGCAAGAGGTGGAAATCCCAAGGGTAAATGCTACTTTTAGTCGAGTATAAAAACTCTGAAAACTAATACATATTCAAAAAATACTTTACTTACCCATAGTTTACAACTAAAGGTAAGTAAAGTAGTTTTCAGAGTAAGAATGTATTAAGCCTTCTGCTGTGAGGTGAGATAAGGAAGTGGAAGAGAGAAGCGACAAGAAGCAGAAGTCTTTGCCATAAGTAGCAATCTAATACAAATCGTACATCTACCTACTCGAATTCCTGATAACCCGCTTCACTCTCCAAATACTCTGGATTTCTTTGTTTGCAAGAGGGGGAAATCCCAAGGGTAAATGCTACTCTTAGTTGAGTATAAAAACTCTGAAAACTAATACATATCCAAAAAATACTTCACTTACCCTTAGTTTTCAACTAAAGGTAAGTAAAGTAGTTTTCAGAGTAAGAATGTATTAAGCCTTCTGCTGTGAGGTGAGATAAGGAAGTGGAAGAGAGAAGCGACAAGAAGCAGAAGTCTTTGCCATAAGTAGCAATCTAATACAAATCGTACATCTACCTACTCGAATTCCTGATAACCCGCTTCACTCTCCAAATACTCTGGATTTCTTTGTTTGCAAGAGGGGGAAATCCCAAGGGTAAATGCTACTCTTAGTTGAGTATAAAAACTCTGAAAACTAATACATATCCAAAAAATACTTCACTTACCCTTAGTTTTCAACTAAAGGTAAGTAAAGTAGTTTTCAGAGTAAGAATGTATTAAGAGTCTTCTGCTGTGAGGTGAGGTGAGGTGAGATAAGGAAGCGGAAGAGAGAAGCGACAAGAAGCAGAAGTTTTTGCTATAAGTAACAATCTAATACAAATCGTATATCTACCTACTAGAATTCCTGATAACCCATTCCACTCTCCAAATACTCTGGATCTCTTTTTGAGCAGTTCTCCTTCCAGATACACTGTAAAAGAAACCTCTCCTCCATCTCTGACCACAATCTTGTACAAGGTTCCTTTATTCTCATTTATAATCCTCTATTATTCTCACTGGCATGAAGACCTTCATCCCAATTCAAGGCATAATTCTCATCCACTTCCCAAGCCTTAATTCAACCAAAAGTGTACCAAAGTAGTTGAAGAAATAATTTACCTTACTACAAGTAGCTCATTTCAAGAACTCTAGCTTCATACTCTGCCTACACCAAAGCACATAACATATGCAAATCAGTCATCAGCAGATCCAAATCTGATTTCATCAAGGCCAATAGCAAAAAACTTACCTGCTTTCCCAAATGGAAGCCATGCTTCTGGTATGTTCCCTCACTAAGGTCAATGGACACAACTTCTGCTCCCCTACACTTCCACCTCTCTATCATCCTGATGGCACAATTGTTACTTCACCCAAAGACAAAGCTGACCTCCTGGCATCACTCTTTTCCTCAAATACCTGCACTGATGATCAAGTGAAATCACTCCTACCCTACTAGAATCCAAGCTCCTTTAGAGACAATGATTGATAATTTATAACACAGTTGTAAAGTCCATAATTTCTAAAATGTATGCTTTAGTTTTTTGACAAAAAAGAAATTGGGAAACTACTAAAAAATTTGGAAACTAAAAAGTCTTCTGGTCCTGATGACATCTCTCCAATTGTTCTCAAACACTGTGCTCCAAAAATTAACACCCATCCTGCATCGTCTGTACAATCTACTATAGATATCTGGTGCTTATCCCAATGTATGGGAAGCAATCTCATATCCATCCTATTAGCGTAGTGATCCCAACCATCAGAATAATTATAAATAATGCTGAGAAGATAAAACCTCTGATTAGTCCACTACTTCACTGACTTGCGGTGGATTTATTCAGCTGCAACAAAATTAATGTGTTCCAGGAGCAATTTATTGGAGAAGATAGAACATCTCTTAAGCATATGGATGGAAGATCAAAATCAGTATCATGTGCTTGTTAAGCCAACTCCTAAACACAGAGAAGCCAACTTTACCATCTCTAAAAACAAGACAAAATAAACAACAAATGTTTCAAGACAGTTGCAGCTGGCTTGATAGATTCAAATAACACAGCAGCCTGCACAGCATAAAAATGAGTGGTTAAGCAATAAATGCAGACCACCCAGCAGAGCCCAAATTCTCTGGCATGTTCCAAGCAATCAACTATCATTCATGATAGCTATCTTCTGAAAGTTGGGCTTCTGCTTAAAATACATCTCCAAGGTATTACTATCTAGCAAAAACAAAACAGTCCTTTGTAGCTTTAAAGCATGATGAATGCTCCTCTTCTCAGTAGATAAAAAGTGCATGAGGTATGCAGTTTTATTAATAAAAGAAGCATGATTCATACTTTACAGTTGCCAAGGACTATTTTATATTTTTTACTGGGAAGTAATATCTTGAAAGATATATTTTAAGCTGTTAAGCTGGATAACAACACAAGGATGATGAAAGAATGTTCCAAAGAGTACCTGTCTGTTAATTGGAAGTCAAAAAGTCTGTATAAGATTTCACAGTAGTGATTCATCTTTAGTTTCTATCCAACAGTGTAGAATTGTTGGCAGTCAGCAATGTCCCTGGCCACCTTAAGAAATTGAACATTACAGGAATAATGCTAGTAAAGGTCAGGAGTACATCTGTTATATATGTAATTTTTCTTTCATTATTATTCATTTCACAATATACACATATTTATTGATTATGTTTATTATCTGTACAAGCGTTTCAATAACCCAATAATTCAGTGTTGCTTATATATATAATAAATTATGAAAGGAATGCAATATTACTAAACTATGCTATAATGACCTGACAGTGCTACAGTGCTGAATTAGTTAGTGCTCATATTTCCTGGAATTCATTCCCAGTGCTAAAACATGGAATGCATATATTTTAACTTTCTTGATTTTATCTGTTTCATTCATAAATCTTATCAGCAGTATAAAATATCCCAGCTGCCAAGAATCACATTAGCAGTTTGATTGCAAGTATCCATTATATCTTACAGTTCTTAGCATGCAATTTATTTTAAATATGAATATTGGGTATAACTCTTGATTAATCTATCAAGAATGCCTAGTAACAGTATGAAATTCAAATGCAACTATTACCAAAGATAGTTACACTCTAAACATTCATCTTCAAAGAAAACCCAGAAACAAATGACAAAATAAGACAATTATATAAAGCAGTTAACTGACCAAATTTCTTGAGAAACATTTATGCTTACATGAATGCCTCTTAATTTTATGAAATTCTCTTATGAAACAAATTACACTTGATGGAATGATGTATTTTACTATACTAATAATTATAAAATGTTAGTTATAGAAAGATCAATTTAGCATTAAAACACCTTCAAGGTATTGAATATCGATTTTTGTACTAGTGAAACCTTTTACTGGATTATCCTCAATTTAAATAAAAATATCCAGCATTGATTAAATGAGAGATTTAAATATTACTCTTCTTTTTTTCATTTTAGGAAACTATGTTTAAACTCTTCTATATTTTATACTGGCATTAAATAAGTATCAAAGATAACTAGTAATCAATAACATCTGCATGCACTGCAATTTGCTTTCAGAAGGAATAATGCAAAAAAAAAAGTCTAATAGCATACTTTGGTGATTTAAGGTCACGATGAATGATCTTATGCATGTGAAGGTAATGTATGCCTGAAGCAATCTGTTTACTCCACTCAACAACAGTGGCTGGAGGAATCTCATGTCCTTTCCTGAGAAGATCATACAACTGACCATATGGACAATACTCCATCACTATGCAATAACATGGTGCTTGAGTGCAAACTCCCCTAGGCAAAAAATATGTTAAGAAAAATATTAATTCTCAAATTGTCAAAAAGTGCAACTGTAATCTATCTCATAAAGTTATTTTTGTTTTATATATATATATATAAAACAAAAATATATATATTTTTGTTTTATATATATATATAGTTTTATATATATATATATATATACACACACACACACACACACACACACACCTATTTGTGTATACATATATGTATATACAAATACATGCAAATGTACTCAAATAAGTGCAATTAAAATCTCAATAAACTGAATTCTGATAAAAGCTAAAGCTGAACATAACATTTTGATACCTAGTTTATATGGTTTCTGTTATCCACTGTAATGATTCCAGTGTAACCACAATATAATCATGAAAGCAAAATTATTACCTATAGATTGGTTTTCCTATGCATTACGATGCACCTCATCAGGAATAAAGTTACTTTTCAATTTGAAAACATAAGTAGCAAAATGATTTTTAATGCATATATAGTGTTGAGTTATCACATATGCTTTATTGTTGATCTTGTGTTGTGTGATGCCTTTAATAACCTACTTCCATGAATTTTGGGTCTTTCATTATAATAAATTTAGTTTAATCCATTATCCAAGTGTAAGTAAACAGAATTTGCACCTGAAGTATCTTCAGGACTGAGGCAACTCGTGGTAAAGGTGGACTAAGCTCTCATCACTTGTCTTAGTATCTCCCATAATGCAAAGCACATCTCCTTGAGGAGATGTATAATGCTATGCATTAAGGGAAGGGCCACTACTCAGACTGGTTTCGACCTTTATTAAGGTCTCGTCAGTGGGAGCCAGACCCAGAGGTGATGATACTAAGGTGGAAAGTAATGGAGAAGTCATATTTACCTATACGAGTTGCCAAAAGGTGTTTCACCTTATTATTAAATTACTCTGGATTTAGAGAAAGATGTTGGAAGTTTTTTCCTCCACTATGGCAACTCATATAGGTAAATATGACTTCCCCATTACTTCCATCTTAGTATCACCACCTCTGGGTCTGGCTCCCACTGACGAGACCTCAATAAAGGTCGAAAACAGTCTGGGTAGTGGCCCTTCCCTTAATGCATAGCATTATACATGTCTGCAAGGAGATGTGCTTTGCATTATGGGAGATACTAAGACAAGTGATGAGAACTTAGTTCACCTTTACCACAAGTTGCCTCAGTCCTGAAGATACTTCAGGAGCAAACTCTGTTTGCTTACACTTGGATAAAGGGTCTTTCATGTAAGCTGATTTAACATAATGCCTTGATTTTTATTGCAGTGTCATTTCAGAGGCCTCTTAAAACATGCAAATATAACTCAATGGCATTCTTATTAGTTCCCAAATTACCTGATGGTTTTTTTTTTTGCAATAAGATAAATGAGATCTGATTTGTGTGTGTGTGTTTTCCCCCCCCCCCCACCTCAAAGTTCCATCTTCTGACATAACATGTAATAGGTGCAGAATATTTTATAAACATCTGGCTTCTTGAGAGGCAAGTAGCCTAAGTATTATGGAGATTTTTTCACAGATGTGACAGGAAGTTATTAATAGTTTTCAGACTGCAGCCATTCTTCACAAGCACTTTCTCTAAAATAATCTTTCTTGTTTTTTTGTCGTCACATGTCTGTGTTATAGGAACCCACTTGAAGGTGGAGTAAGAAGTAGAGTGTAAATATCTACTAGCATTGAATTTTTTCTTGTATAAAGTTAATCTACTTTTTCAAGTGACTGAGACAAGTACATCATGGAAAGGAAGTGTTCTGTTTTCAATTACTACTAGAAAACCAATTTTAAGACTTAGGCTATGTTTTCAGAAAGTTGTTAAAACTATTTAGTTTCTTTGGATGCCAGCCATATGAGGAAAATATCATAGCATAATGTAGCCATATCGCTGGCTCAGTATCATATTTTTCAATGGTCATCTTTTCAAAAAAATTCCACAAATATATTTGTTAGAAGATGCACAAGAGATGAACCAAATGATTATTTTCTGATTATAGCAAAATCCTTGAATTGAAAGAAAGTGTAGTGACTAGATGGTGTCTAAAAAGTTGATGGTTTCTGGTAGAATTAGCTCTTCTAGCAGCAACATCATTATTTCTCTGGACACATTGGTAAAATGGCTCATTACATCTAAACTCGTTAACGTATCTGTAGGATCTAAAATGGTGTTATCTTACTGATAAAATCTTTTGAGTTCTCAGCAGCAAAATAATGAGTTGGAGAATATGTCACACACACACAAATGGTCATAATGGGATGTCATCTTTACAAATATGTCAGATATGTGAGACAATGAGATGTTTCAATATTATTCGATCTTTAATTTTTTTTAGGATGGTTGAAAAGACCTGATCAAGTCATTTGTTTTATTATGAGTGTTCCAAATAGGATAATCTTCTAAACCTCTGTAGGTGTATTTTAAGTAAGTCTATTACCCTGTTTCCATAACATTAGAATTTATCTTCACTATATTCTCTTCCCTGTTGAACAGTATTTTATCAAGGGGCTATAATTTTTGGATAAAAATCCAAGAAATGCAGCTGACATACAATGGCAGCAATTTTAATTAATACAAAACTACAAAAACCAGAATCAATGTCTTGAACATTTGTAACAGTAACATTTTATTACTGAAAACTGACAAAGACAACATCACCATAACTGTTATTTTTAGTATGATTGCACTATAATCATTAAAATCTACAATTATTATAGTTACCTTGCCTTCGATAGCCTTTAATTTCTTTAAGACAGTTGTTGCAAAGATATTAAGTTGTTTTTTTTTTTAAATTTATTATGAGTGCCACAAGTAAGGTCATCTTCTAAATGTCTATAAAAAATTAAAGATCAAATAGCATCAAAACATCCCATTGTCCCCAAGATTTGTGGGACATATCATGGGGATAATGGTAGCAAATTTCTAAAATCCATAAATATGATATCCGATTACAATCAGTTGTGAATGTGAGATGATCTCTAACACAAGCATGTTGCTACATACTTCTAACCCTTCATGTTGGAAGTTTTGTTAAAAGCAACTTCTTACATCTTGCTCAAAAGAGTTAATCAGCAAAATAAATGACAACATTTTGATTCCTACAGATACGTTGAGGAGGTTTAGATATAACGAGTCATTTTATTAATGTGTCCAAAGAAGAAAGAATATTGCTACTAGAAGGATACTTCCACCAGATACCATGAACCTTTTCAGACACTGGCTAGACACCACCTTTCAATTCAAAGATGCTCACTGTTAGCAATAAGAGCTATGGGCTCATCCATTTCACCTTTCCTAGCGAATATGTGGTTTCCTATTGCCTGCTGTCTTTTCCCTACAGTAAGTATGTATGTCTGTATGTGTGTTCATGGGACTGGTTTGCCTTCTGAAAGATGAAAAACACAAGAACTTCCATATGAGACTGGTAGCTCACCTTTAGTCAAAAAGACCTGATAAAGGTGTCATGGACAGGAATTGAACCTAGTTCTTTCCAACCAAAGTTGTCTATACCAACTGAGCTACAGAGGCTAATCATTATTCCCGAATAATGCCATCCCACCACCCATGAAGCTGAGAAGAGAAAATAACATGTATATGGTATTTTTTGAAAAGATAGCCACTGATAGGCCAAAAATATGTCTATATTTATGTTGTGATATTTTACTCACATCTGGCAAATTCAAAGATACATAAACAGTTTTAACAACTTTCTACACAGCTTAAGCTTTAAAATCTATTTTGCAGCAGAAATTAAAAACAGATAATTTTCTTTCTTTGCACTCATCTCAGTCACAAAACAATGTAAATTAACTTTCTCAGTATGCAGAAAAAAAATTCAACATTGTGGATATTCACATTTTACTTCTCACTTTCACCCTGCCTAGAAAAGGGTAATAAAATGTTCTTAGAGAGCAAATGTGCACCAGACCAAGCGACAACAAAAAAAGAAACAAATAGAATATCAAGAAATAGAAGTGCTTGTAAAGAATGGTTATAATCTCAAACCTATTTATAGCATCCTACTAAAAATGTCACTAAAAATATGTAACAAAGCAAATTACAAAAGTGCAATTACTTTACTATATATCAAGAATATCAGACAAAATAGCTAGTATATTAAAACACAACCTCAAAGTTGCCTTCACAACAACGTTCCCTCTATCTATGTGGGTGTATAACTGCACAATAACTGAAATGATCTCATGCATATTGAATTGTTGTTGCACAGCTACCAGCATATTTAGTCATTTGTTTTCTATGTATATTACCAAACAGTTTTAAACACTTTGCCACAACCACACAGTCATCAAGTCATGTAAAATTTTTCTATGGCAGAGCAGCAGCAAAAAAAAAATTAGAGAGCATTGCTTCACACCTAAAGAATCTCCAAAATGCTTAGGTCATCAATCTCATTCACTTTTCAATAAGCAACACATTTATAAAATATTCTGTACATATGGCATGTGTAATATTAAAAAAAAAAAAAAAAAAAAAATGTTTTGGGAGATATTTGAATGAAAGAGCACATTAAGCCTGGAAATGACATGATGTCCAAAACAGTACAATGAAAATCAAGGCTCAATGCCTTATCTTAAACCAACTGTGGCTAGCTTATATAAAATTCATGGAACTAGGTTATGACAGAACAACACCCAGCACAGATCAACAACCAAACATGTGTGGTATCATCCTATGCACTATCAGTTTAATCCTTCTATTAATGTCAGTTTATGCATTAAAAATTATTTTGCTCCTATATGTTTTCAATCTGAAAAGTAACTTGATCACAATAAAGTACTATGATGAAGTACGTAATTAATACATAGGAAACTAGTTGTTGAGTGAATAATTTTTATTTTCATAAATATGTTGTTGTGGTAGCGCATTACAACAGCATTTTTTTCCCTAGTTTCTTGACCACTTAGAATTTTCATAAGAAAAAAGGTTTTTTTTTTTTTATAAATAAATTCCATGTTTTTATAATCACTGTGAGTCAGATGTAAGTTAAAATAAGAAATAGATTATGATCAATAGTCAAGTATGACTTAAAGACTGGGGGGGGGGGGTATTTCTTTGCACAGTATATAGAATTTGCATAAAATGCTCATTATTAAGTATTAATTGGACTAAAAGGAACAAATGGTGTAACTTTTTCATTGGCTTTCATTAACCTCACTATTTCTCAGTGCAACAGCAATATCATGTTTCTTTATTTCTATTAGAAAAACAAGACAGTGCAATTACCCCCCCCCCACCCCAACTGATACAAATAACAGCAATCTTATTGTTATCCAGCAATGAAACAACATACACAGAAATTTTGTGAAAGGGAATACCGTATTTACCCAAACATAACTTGCGCTTTTTCCCCAAAAATTATTAAAAAATTGTGATGCGAGATATATGTGGGGATTTTCAGAAACTAAAGTTTTTCAGGAAAAAATGAAATTGATGTTTATAATTAAATTCTGAGTATTCATTATAATTTATAATTGCTCACATAAAATGAAATGCATTTAAAAATTAATTATCAACGTTATTCACACAATCAGCTGATAACCTTCATCACGTGATATATTTAAATTTTTTAGTGACAATACTTCTGCAATTAAATTAATTATTTCTGGTGAAATCATGTCCCAAGTTCTCTAAATCCAGTTGCATGACAGTTCTAATGATAGTCTCTTAATCTTAATTACGATGGAAGGAACCTCTACTAGTTCCTTTCATCCCCATGCATATGATTGGTGTGGTACTAACAAAAGATCGTGCAACTCAACAACAAAGGCAAGCTGAAGATTGTTGAGTTGAAATGCTGATTCTCTTCAACCAAATTCCAAAATATCTAAATTGCCATAACAACATTCACTATCTATTTCTTAAAGTCTTAAACTTTTTCCATGTGCAAGGTATATGTGAAACTTTTTCATTTCTTTTTTCATAAAGTAAAATCAGAGATGCGAGACATATGTGAGGGCAATTTATATTCGAGTAAATACAGTACGACAATTATATACTCAATAAATCAATTTGTAATATTTTCAATTACATTAATTCTGCTTAATTTAAATAACTCATTTAATCCTATAAACTTTTTTTTTATATGCCAAATAAAGAGGGAAATGGAATGATTAAAGGACTCATCATAGAAATAAGATTATACATAAAAAGTTCAGATTTATTAAAAAAAAATTAGTTCTTTAGTTCTTTGCAACGAGCATCCCAACCTCCCAACCAGTCATTAATATTATAAATTCAATAACTAATCTTTTACATTATAAAATTTTATACATACTTGAACTGAACTATATTTGGATGACTTAGTTTCCTTAGATGTTTGATGTCAGTTTCTGACTTTTCTCTAACTTTTTTTACAGCAACTAATTCATTATTGAGTTTTCCAAGAAAAACTGCACCTTGAGCTCCACTCCCAAGCCACTGAAGATCTTGAATATTTTCAAAAGGAATCTCCCAGTCATCTACATAGTAGCAATAATTAATAAAAGAACTACGATAATTAAATGACAAAATAATAAACTTTACTAACTACAAAACATATAATACAGCAAAATATGAACGTTATCCTATATGCATTAATGAAAATCTAAATTGCGAAACTGCTAAACTTAAAACTGGGCTTAAAGCTATGAATATAGGATGTTAATTTAATTTTTTTTTTTTTTTTTTTTTTTAAATCAGCTACTCAGCAGTTGTATGAAAGGTGATATACTTATTTTGAGGAAATGAATGTCAAGATTCAATTATTCCATTGGGAAGGAGTAATCAGTCCATTTGGAATTGGTAATTTCAGCACCAAAAGTGAGCTTCCTGCAGTTATGTAGCTAATGGACTGAGAATAGCCAACACCTATTTTACATGTACACTTGGGTCTTATCTGATGGTATACACAAAAACATGACTGACTCTGTTCTAATTAATAGTAAATGAGCAAGTTCTGAGTGGAATGCCTTCATGTACAGAGAGAGAGGATCTAACAACTAATCTGTTAAGAGAACAGCACTTTGCTTAGAAAATACACTCCAAGGCCTGTTACTGTCACAATTAACACTGAAGCACTGAACAATGCTGACATTTACCAGGATGAGTTGCTCAGACAATATGAAAGAAGAAGCCTACAAGATTATGATAGAAAGTATATGGAATGGTTTCATGGTCTCACAAAGTTATCAGTAAGTTACGTAAAGGGGAAAGAGAGACAGAGAGAATAGAGTGAAGTCGTTGAAAAATAAAAAGGTTGTGCATAAAACTAGCCAATTTTAGAGATTACTGAGAATCAAAAGCAAAATTATTTGAGCAATGAGGCAATGCAATTATCTGCTGAAAGAAGTGAAGAGGCTGGAGCAACATCCATACAATGAGAACAGACTATGGGATAGTGAAATTAATAAAATTAATACACAAGTAAAAGCATTGCTGAAAATAGATAAAAACTCCTGATTTAACAGCATGACAGAGAATGCAGCTAGAGAATAATCACAAAAGACTTTATGAAGCTATCAGTAAGTGATTTAATGGGAAAAAAGAGACAGAAAATAGAGTGAAGTCATTAAAAAATAAAAATAAGAAAATAAAAATAAGAAAATGAAGTCATTAAAAAATAAAAATTGAGGGACAAAATGCCATGACAAGATGAGCAAAGTACTTGGATGATTTTGATTATCTTTTAAGCAATATTTAATTCTGGTTTGAGGCTATCTGATGAAAAGACATGCTGTTACAAAGCTCCTGAAAGATTGGCGATTTCTGTAGATTTATTGAGTGTTTTCTTAGATTAACTGGTGTATCTTTAGTAAATTATTGTAGTTTTTTAGTGTATTTATTGTATTAATGCATTTAATAACATTACTGTAGAAATATTGTTACTTTTTAATAGTCCTAAGAATGGCACCAAAAACTTGCCACAACAGGGCAGTGTCTAAATCAAAAGTTGAAGTTGTTGCTACTGAGGAGACCCTTTGTTCCGACGAGTAGAAACATCACTGCAGTGATGATAATATAACTAATGATAATCTGGCAATAAAAATATCCGTTGAAAGAAATTATTAGAAAACTGACCAGAGAATTGGAAAAACATTTAATGAAACTTAACTGGATGAGAAAAAGATCAGAACAAGAAAACACAGGAAAGCACTGAACCTGGTAATAATAACAAGTTAAGGTCAATTAAAATCTAAGAAAAAAGTGCTGATACAGTACAGTTTTAATCATAAAATTTGCACTTGTTGAGGTGGTTACTACTTCTAGCTTCCTAGGGAAGAAAATTAAAGATAAAACAAATGTAATAAAAAAACAGAAAAGAAGAGTAAAAGAGATGGTAATACTTGTTGGAACTAATAATTTAAGTAGTGATAAGTATAGTATGAGAGAGGATATGAAAGGTCTGTTGGAAGAGAAAGAAATGTCAGAAAGTAAAAATTGTACATTTCCTACCCAGATAAAACAGTACTGAGTCAAGGTGGGCAACGATAGCAAATGACTCAATGTGCAGGCTGCGTAGAAGAAATGGATGCGAGTTTTTTAGATGTGTGGAGTGTGTTTGATGGCAGAAAAGGCTTGAATAAGAGGGAGAACCTGCACTCCTTATACAAGAGGGAGAGCCTGCACCTGAATGGATTTGACATCAGGAGCCTGGGAAAAATTACTTATTGGGATGACACTTAATGCAGAATCAGGGATACTAGATCATCATGGGAGAAATGCAGAAAATGTGGGTGAAAGTTCCACTATGGTATGCAAACATGATAAAGATATAAATGGCTTTGAACATGGTTGGTTATACATCTGGAAGAGATAGAACTGTATGCTGTGTGTTCAGACCTTTTGAGTATGTTTGGAAAAGAGAAAGTTCTACAACAAGGCGACACAAATCACCTGTCTAATTATATAAGAAAAGGCCAGGTGACAATTTTTGTCTATATACAAATGCCAGATGCATCAGAAACAAAGGGGCTGAGTTCATTGCTTTATTGAATACAGAGTGGGCTAAGACTGTTAGCATTAGTGAAAACTGGCTCTCAGAATCAGATATGGTAACTAGGATTGAGTATAAAGGGTATAGTATTTTTAGAGATGACAGAAGAGATAAGAGAGGGGGGAGGGTACTGCTAATGATATTAGACTTGAGTCCAGTCAAGGTAGAAACACCTGAAAATAATAATTCACATAATGTCCCATGTAGTAGCGAGTTTGAGGCTATCTGGCATGAAGTGGAGGCTAACAGGATGAAATATGTGGTGGAGTGTTGCTACAGATCTGGAGATTCAGTTGCAGGAAACAAAGAAATGCTGTGACAGCAATATTATTCCAGCTTTTCGCATATTTAAAGAAAAGTTAAATGTGGCAAAGGCACATCATGCCATTATTGCCGCTACTCACAGAGCTTAGCAAGTTTAACAGCTCTATCTCTGATCTACATGAAGAACTAATTAATGTTTTAAATTCTGAACTGTGACTGTCCTACATCACATCTCTGAAGTTGCAGAAAAAAAATAATTCATAGAAGTTAAAAGCAAGCAGTTGAAGAAGTTTAAAATCTTATAACATTGCCAACGTACTATGTTTTGACAAGATTGTGTGGTCGTAAATTTATTGTCACAAGTGCTTACTGAAGAAGCCAAGAATGCTCTCAGTCAGGGCCATAACTTTGCCATTATACCCAAACAAATTCCAACACTAGAAATCATGATGAAAGTAGAATGCAGTATCTACAATCTTCCACCTGCAATGGCTAATAATGTGCACTCAGACATAGCCAGCATCCTAAATAAGGCTAAATCACCAAAAAGTAATATACCACAGAATGAAATAGCTGCCTTAAAAAGTTGTAGAGGAATAAAAATACAGGTATCCCTTGCTTAATGCGGGATTTGATTAACACAACGAAATTAATTGCGACAATCCCTTTTATATATGTGGCAAGAGTTTTAATTAACGCGCCTTTATATTTACCACACAAAAACATGCAAGCCTAGAGGAGTATTTCCTGGCTGAGAGACAAGAAGTCATGAGCATGATGTCATTTCTTCCATTAAGCATTAAGATTGGGTGTATTACAAGCTCTAATTGTTTTGCTGTATTTACAAATTACGTTATTCAGAATTTTTTTCATTCAAAAAAGAATTTCATCTAAATTTTCTTAATGATCTGTGTGAGAATGTGAAAGTTTTATTTTTTTTTTCTACCAAATACGACATCATTACTACAATCCATGGACATGGGTGTCATTGTAAGTTTCAACGCCTATTTTCTTAAGACATTCTCAAAGGGGAGAAACAACAATGGAAGAAAATGCGATTACGCTCCAAGAATTTTGGAAAAATTTTAACATTAAACATGCAATTGAAAAAATTCATGACTCGTAGGAGCAAGTGTCTTCTAGCTGCATGAGAGCTGTTTGGAAAAACCTTTTGCCAGAATGCACTAATGGACACCCCTTCACACAGGATTAGATCGAAGAAAACTAATGTGCTATTTAGAAGTCATTACAGATCAGAAAGATTATTTTTTGAGTCAGTCATGGCTATGAAGAATTCTCCTAACATGAACAAACATGGTTGCATTAATTTGCCAAAAATTTGGAAGACTTATCTTAAGAGAAACTTCCACACAGCTGAAATACTTTTTTTTAAATTTTATTTTTACAACATTAGAGTTTGCCAAGATCCTTTGCTTGTTACAACTTATTCGCTGAAATTCAGCAAAACATAAGCAAGTTAATAAAAATATTTTTTAAAAATAAAATAGTTTGTTTAGTGTTATGTTAAATAAGTTATGAATAACTTTCAACAACACCTAGACTTATCTGTTAGAAGAAATACTCAAATATGGAGGTTTGAAAGTTTTACAGTGGCTGCACTGGATAATTCAGAACGGCTGATCAGAGGTTAAAATTCGTGAAGATTGGAGCAGAGCTCTCTTAGTATTCATCTATAAAAAAGGAAATCATTCCTAAAAAGAATAGAACAGATAAATGCAATACCCATTATGTGGACAGCACACGTCTACCATTTTTATGCTTCTTAAATACTATCAGAAGATCAATTTGGATTCAGAAAGAACAAGGGCAGCAGAAAGGCAACTGTGGCTCAGAAAAAAATAATAATAATAATAACAGAAAAATTAATAACATACATGCATTCCCAGCTTTGGTTGAAAAAGTGAAAGCTTTTGACAATACAAATTGGAATAAGATGGTTGACGTTTTAAAGAATAGATTATCTTAATTTCAAGTAAGGTGAGGATGTTCATTATTACCACTGTTACTAAGATTATATATATATATAAAGAACAATAAACAAAGTAACAAGAGGCAGAAGAGTATAATTAATGGGGAAACTAGTCAGTATGCTCAAGAAGAACTGAAGATGAAACAAGCAAATTAAAAAATAAAAACAAGAATTCATTATAGGGTTTAATGGAATAAATACAGCACATTAGACTAAGAGCAATTAGAATGATAAATAATAATCCATCTCTTACCAATTCACTCTTCCTACTTTCACATAGACGTTTAGTCTCTGCAATTTGTATATTCTATAAATATTCCCATGGAAAATGTTCATCTGAAACAACATCAATAATTCCCCACTCTCTACTAAACCCATTGGAACACGTACAGCCACCTCCCAACACCTCTTCACAGTACACCTCGAAAACCACAGAACAAGTTTCTTTTCCTCCTCCTTCATCCCTGCTACTGCTGTACTGTGGAACAATCTTCTCCCGATGTATTTCCCAAGGAATACAATATACAGGCTTTTAAATCGAATGTCAACAAGTTTCTACTTTTCCATCCCACTACCCATATGCGGTACTAAAGTACTATAGGTTGACCAACCAACCTCTCGTATATGGACCCAAGAAAAAACATAAATAACTAAACAACATACTTAATCACTCCTATATTTCATCTTAGTCACTGAGACATCATCAGGGAAAGAATATTAAAATTGTAAAAACACACAAATTTGCACAAACACTAAATGGAAAAGATTACACTGAAAGCCTGAAGTCAAATGGAGGGGGGGGGGGCATCCTCTATGGTTGCAGTCAAGAAAATACCTAAGGTGACTGATATAGCTGCATTATATTATTCTTACACATTACACTTTAATTATATTAAAGTAAAAGGTAATGTGTAAGAAGCTGCAGTGGTCAGTATAAAATTTAAGGTGACTAGCCTTAGCTGTGTTGAGCAGGAGGCCTGAGAATTAGTTTCCCAAACTTTGGAATGTTTAATACAACCAGATTTATTAAGATTGGGTTGGTTTTTTAATTTAGCTTTTAAATTTTGAGAAAAATTCTGAGAAAAAAAAAGTCTTAATATTACTTCATGTTTACCAATATACCATTGACACACCCTTGACCTTAGAAAACCAAGCACTCAACACAACTACAAATAAACCAACATAGCATTTATGTAGATGGGTTTGCTATTTGTTTCATAGCTTAGGCATACTAGATACATGTTTAGTGCATTTAAACAGCCAATATCCAATAATACACTTTGCTATAGCAACTAACTGTCTCCCTTTCCTGGACACACTAGTTACGCAATTAAAAATTACCAAATAGTTCATTAACACTTACAGAGCCAGACTTCCAGCATCTCCACTCTCTAACCAAGCTGCAGGTTTGAATCCTACTGTGGACATGAATGTTTGCAATTATCTTTAGGTGAGAGATGACCATCACCACCTGGAGTGAGTCACCACTATGCTTATTGTGGCTTGAAAAAAGGTTAATGTTTAATACTATAAATTCCATGTTTAGTCTCTAGAGCATGATTTCTGGATTATGTAAAAAAATAATAGAAATACAAAAAATATATATACCATATATGTCGGTGTTAAAATGATATCTGAAGTTAAAAATAAAATTGCTGAAATAAGAGGTACAAAACCTGAACCTTAATTCTACACTGGAAATCAAGTGATTGTCTAGCTCCTATGCATTATAATAAGCTTTCAGCATGTTAATACTGTATAATGATATATTAGCATAGTAACTTATATATTTTGTATATAAATATTTGTATTTAATAAAAGTATTCACAGTAGACAAGTATGAGTTTTTTCATTTAAATCCTAATGAAACCATACTGGTGATCATATGAATTACAACATATGAAATAGACTTGTATAAAAGTAACCATTTTACTGATTGTCTCACATGGGAAGGCATCATTCATAAATTGCAGTCAAGAAAATACCTAAGGTGACTGATATACCTGCATTATATTAAAGTAAAAGGTAATGTGTAAGAATCTGCCAGTGGTCAGTATAAAATTTAAGGTCATCTTGTGCAGAAAGTACAAACTAAACATTTTGTGGGAAAAAAAAAAGGGAGGAGGGGGTCTTATATGCCCAGTTACCTTGTATGCAGACATGTACAGTATATAAAATAAATAAAAACAGATTAAAAAAAAATCTTTAGCTTAAGAACAGTAATAATATACTATAGGTACACAACCTTTCATGGGCAGAGCTATGTAAAAAAAATTATACCTGAACAGCAGTGTTCCTCAATCAGGAATACATAGTGTCTAGGGGGAGCTGTGAGTTGGGCCTAAAATGTCCAAGTTGAGTATATTCTACTCAGTGGAACAGCTTCTCCCCCCCCCCTCTATTTTATTGTCATTACTGCAAGAAACATTGTTGCTTTTTTTTTTTTTGCATAATTTTTTGCACCAACTTAAAGATAAATATAAATGACCCATACATTAACTTTTAGAAATAAAAAAGTAATAAACATTTGATTTTGTAATATCACAGAATATGGTCCACAGTACATAAAAAAGTTCAGAAAAACTGAATAACAAGATAAAATAAACGACACACCCTGATTAATTCGAAAAGAACAAATATTGCCTCACCTTTTCCTTTTAATTCATTAGTAGCTGCTTTGCCCAGAATACTCCAAACTGGTCTAAGGCATCCAAGAAGACCATCAAACCAACCAGTAGAGCGCTGACTTCCATCTCTAAATCCAATTTCAATGCCTTTAGGATGTGGTTGTGCAGGATCAATTATAGTTGTTAGACTCTGGTTACTAGGAGTTCTGATGGGAGGATTGCTAATAATTTTTGTGTTAATAGCTGGAGAACTAGAATTCTGAAGTTCTAAACTAAGCTGATTCAATTCTTCTTGGATACAAAGCATCCTAAATAGAAAATATTTTGTTTTATATATATATATATGAAAATATAAATAGAAGAAATAGAAAGCTAAATAGTCTTAAAGCTTTATCTCTAAAAGCCTATATTCTGGTTAAATAAGTTGCAATTCTGATAAACACAACCACAAAAATAGATGTAGAAAATATATATAACAGAAACTGAATGACTTAGCAAGCACGAGATACTGATTAACCTAGCTTCTTACTGCAAACAGTAATGAAAAATTTTATATAAATATAAAAATTTTCATTAGCCCATAGTAACTTTGAGTTACGAGAACAGTATGCTATGGTTGTAATGGGTTTGAATTTTATAGAAATTTATAGGTGTTAAAAAGAAAAATAATGTCTAGAGTTAAAATAACATTTTGTGCATGGATAATATGGTGTAGCTGTGATATATATATGCTGAAATTGCTCCCATCGTCGGCCGGTAGCATCCTCTAGCAAGAGGGTTGCAGCAGATGAGCAGCTCTTCTCCATTTCTCTCTGTCTGTCACTTCCATCATTCTTAAACCAGTTCATTCCATGATGTCATTAAACCACTCTCTAGTTGGTCTTCCATGTCTTCTCTTCCCCTCAACTTTCCCTTGTAATATAGTTCTTGTCAGGTGTCCCGAAGAACCTCTCAGATGTCCTGCAAATCTGGTCTTTCTTTGCATAATATTCTTTAGCAGTGTTCTTTCCATCCCAGCTCGTGTTAAAACTTCTTGATTTGATATTCTTTCTGTATAGCTAATCTTTTCCATCTTTCTATAACACCACATTTCCAATGCATTAATTCTTTCCATATCTCTCTTTCTGAGTGTCCATGACTCACTTCCATAACTTGCAATACTCCAAACTGTTGCTTTAACTATTCCAATTCTAACGCCTATTTTAGTGTTCTTGTTTATTAAAATTCTCTTCATTTCCATAAATGCCGATTTAGCTTTGCCTATTCTATTTCTAATGTCCAACTCTGAAGTTCCTTTCTCTGAGATCCAGCTACCTAAATATTGAAATCTTTCCACTTCTTCTAAAATCTTTCCTCCACATCTCATTTTTACATTATCTCATATTTTTCTACCCATTATCATTATCTTGGTCTTTTTTGTGTTAATTCTTAGTCCAAACTCTTTACAAGAGTTTTCAAATCTTTGAATAATTTGTTGTAACCCATTTTCACTTTCTGCCATCACCACTACATCATCCACATATCTTAAGTTATTAATGATTCTTCCATTTATTTTTATTCCTTCTTCTTCTACATCCTCAAGTGCCTCTCTAAACATTTGTTCACTATAAAAGTTAAACAATAATAGTGATAACTTGCATCCTTGTCTGACTCCTCTCTCCACCGGGAATTCTCCTGTTTCCTCTCCATTTACATATACTGATGCTATTTGTGACCAATATAATCTCTTTAAAATTTCCAAGTCATAAGAGTCAATATCAGTATTTTCTAGAATGTCAAAAAGCCTTTCATGTTTCACTGTATCAAATGCCTTTTCAAAATCTAGAAATCCCAAAAACAACTTTCCACCATGGTTTAGTGTTTTCTCCGCAATAATTCTTAGACAAGTTATAGCCTCTCCAGTTCCTCTGTTGGTTCTGAATCCAAACTATTCCTCATTCATTTCTTTTTCTATTTTATTCCTAATTCTCTCTAAAATTATTTGCACCAGAATTTTTGCTGTGTGAGTTATTAAGACTTATCGTTCTAAAATCGTTACAGTCTAAAACTCCCGACTTTTTTGGAATGGGGATAAAAATTGATCTTCTAAACTCCTCTGGTAATTCTTGTCCTTCATAAATTCCGTTAAAATTACTCTAAAAAGAGAAATAAAAACATCATTTGAAACATAAATCTATCTTTTTTACTCTTATGCATAGATCCTTCACCATGCCTTGCAGATTTTCAAAACCAGATCTGACAGAACAGGGTGGTTAATCCTCATTTTCATTATCTCATATATCTGTAAATTGTGTACTCTCTTGGCCGATTTGCCTAGATGCAGGATGAAAAACACGAGTTTCTGAGAGAGAAGGGGAAGGGGGGGGGCTGTATCCCTATGAAATCAACTAACCTTCATTTGAAAAAGGTCCACATAAAGATTCCTCTTATCATGATGAGAATTGAACTTGGATATTTTCCACTGAAGGGAACAATTTCCCATTGTCCAGACTGACCCATATATTAAGATCATTTAACTAGCTAATAAAGTGCTGAAATGAATTGTGTGTGAGGAGGAAGAAGAGAAAGTTCATGGATTGGATCAGGCCATCAATCTGCATCAAATTGTGATGAAAACTGTTTCTTAAATTTCCCAGTATTACTGCGCACATGAATGCAGCCTACAGGATAAACTTTTTTTTTTTTTAATTGACAAACTTACAATTAACAGATGAAAATATACTTGAGTGGAAGTATCGAGTTGGTAGACTGTAGTGTCGAGTGGCCTCCAGGATATCCTGGAGGGACCACTGTAATTAATAATTCACAACGAAAGGTAAATAACACATTAGTACTGTGTTATTCACTGCCTGAACTTGAATCGGAATGACTGCCTATCGTTATCAAAAATATGGGAAAGTCTGATTAGAATAATGCATCATTAAGTTTTTTTTTGTTTTTTTTTTACAGTTATGATTAACCTTTTTCTCAGTTATAACGTACTGTTACTAGAAACATCACATGGCTCATTCAATTTCAAATAAATCCAATGTCTGCATTCTACCTTGTATCAACTGTTTTTGCCAACAAAGATAGTCTGTAAGTTTCAGACCACAAAATACATTGCTTATAATCAAATAAATATTGCCTTTGCCTTGTGTAAATAATAATGTAAATAATTCATACATTAGTAATGTGGGTGCCAGATAAACAAGCAACCTGCTTGAGAGCCCAAGCATGATACTTGTTAAAGCCATTTCTAGCTTCCAATAAGTAATGGTCTCGCACTGGGAAATCATCTACCACCAGACTTCCACAAGCATCAATACCATAGTGTTTGATAAGTTATATACCTATTGATTGCAAAGTAGAGATGTTTTTTCTTGATTACCCAAACTGGCATACTATACCTATGTACTTAAAATGAGACCTGTCCTCCTTCCCAGGCTTAGTATACCCAGAAAATTGCTAATACTGTCTACCCCCCCCCACATCCTCCAATGATGCCTTTGTCTGACTGTACATATAACCCAGTCTGCAATGCATATTTCATTAAATTTCTAATTTTCAAAGCTTCTCCCAGAATAGATTAAAAATCTTGGAATGTTTGCAGAGTTTATTGTCCTCCATGTGTCACTATTCATGTCAGAAGTTTTTTCAGTTAATATATTCAACAAAATTCATCTGACAATTATTTATGAAGTTCCATCTTTTGTAATAAATCCATCAATTTATTCACTGGACATCTGATGCCACACGGTAACTCCGTTCCTTGGTGATGTGCCACACCACTCCACACTAGGTAGTCACTTCAGACACACCACCCATCCATCTCATTGAGGGTCCACTCCCTTCCTCATTTTCCAGGAACTGTACTTACTGTTATTGTTTTGAGAAGTCCTCCTTCTATCCTTTCAATGAGTCCAAAGTATTTCAGCTTTCTTCTGTCAATATCTTTAAGGAGCCTTAAAGTTCTACTGATCCTTTCTAGCACATATTCTATATATTCCTAATATATAGCAAATATTTTCTTTTATTTAAAAAGTAATACTTTAATACCAGTAGCTTTCAGTGAGAGAGAAATTATCATTAAAAATGATAGTTTAAACATTAACTAGTATTATAAATTTAGTTTAATCCTTTATCCAAGTGTGAGCAAACAAAGTTTGTGCCTGAAAGTATCTTCAGGACTGGGGTAAGGTGGTACAACACCAGGACACTCCTTGCAAAGGTGGAGCAAGCTACCAACACTCCTATCTCATTATCTCCCATAATGCAAAACACATCTCCTTGCGGATATGTCTAATGTTATGCATTAAGGGAAGGGCCACAACCCAGACTAGTTTTGACCTTTATTGAGGTCTCTTCAGTGGGAGCCAGGCCCAAGTGGAGATACCAGGCAGAAGCATTAGCAGGTCATCTCTACCTATCGGAATTGTCAAATGGTGTGCCACCCTTTTTTAATAAATTACTCTGGATTTAGAGAAAGATGTTGAAAGTTTATTTTTCACTTGGTTAGAGTATAATAAATTTAGTTTAATCCTTTATCCAAGTGTGAGCAAACAAAGTTTGTACCTGAAAGTATCTTCAGGACTGGGGTAAGGTGGTACAACACCAGGGCACTCCTTGCAAAGGTGGAGTAAGCTACCAACACTCCTATCTCAGTATCTCAATAACAACTATCCCATTTGACAACTCCGATAGGTAGAGATGACCTGCTAATGCTTCTGCCTGATATCTCCACTTGGGCCTGGCTCCCACTGAAGAGACCTCAATAAAGGTCAAAACTAGTCTGGGTTGTGACCCTTCCCTTAATGCATAACATTAGACATATCCGCAAGATGTGTTTTGCATTATGGGAGATACTGAGATAGGAGTGTTGGTAGCTTGCTCCACCTGTGCAAGGAGTGCCCTGGTGTTGTACCACCTTACCCCAGTCCTGAAGATACTTTCAGGCACAAATTTTGTTTGCTCACACTTGGATAAAGGATTAAACTAAATTTATTATACTCTAACCAAGTGAAAAATAAACTTTCAACATTAACTAGTATTAAAAAAAACTGCTAGAAAGAATCTTTTATATATATATATATATATATATATATATATATATATATATATATATATATATATATATATATGAAATAACCAGGGGGAGAAAAAAAAAGAAAAGAATTCTGTGCAATCTTAACTCTGCTTCCTGTAAACAAAACGCATTTCCTGAGAAATGACACTCATGTATGGGTGGCTGATATATTGCTATGTCATGCCACCTTGCATGACTGCTTATACACAAAATTATGTTATAAATCTGTATTTCCTATTGAAAAGTATGTATAATCTGGTGAATGATTTTTAGTCAAAGAGTATTTTCAAAGAGTATTAGCCAAATACTCATTTTACTCAAAGAGTATATATACAACTTTGATTTATTATAAGTTGTAATATATATACTCTTTCTTAATTGAAAATTCCACATTTCGCCACCTCCCAGGTCAAGACTGCATGATCACCCTTCTCAACAGGAGGCAAAGTGATTACCTTGGTTTCGGACAAATTCGTTGATACTATAACCAGATCAAACATTTCAAACCTTGGATACTTTACTTTCCATCACATGCTGTTTCAGGTAATTATCACTTAACATCTGCATAACTTCTATTTCATTCCCTGACTATGCCCTTTCTTTCTTCCAATCTATATCCCCATAGTAAAGATCTCTCATAATGATCACTCATCTTGTGCTCATTGGGCTAATATGACAATGCATGTCATCCATATTTCCTCTTGCTCCCTTTATCCTACAGCAGCAACCAATTATATATTTTGTCCTGCGAATTTTTTCTTCTGATGTTTTTTTCATCCTGCAGCCAAACAACCATGTTATGAATACAGCCATGAAGTTGGATGAGATCAACCTGAAGTTACAGGAAAGTAAGTGTAAAAGAAATGACAGTGTCCTAACCAGGCTGTTTAAGTCTCGAGCACTGCCAGAGTGCACAGAGAAATACTTCCATTATATAAAGGAGGATCCAAGACTGAGGTTAAGCGATTAGTATTTTAAAAGTGGTGGTGGTTAACAGCAGAATTCAGGAATGGATAAATGGGAACATGATCCTCTACTGAGGACAGAGTAAGTTTTGTCTTAGTAATTTACTAGTTTTATAATATAATAGTTACAGCTTAGATGAATAAGAGAAATGACCATACCATGATATGGCATAACCTGATATGATGCTAAAAAATGCTGGGAACCTTGGTTTAGGAGCTGCAAAAATCAGTCTTGAATAGGAAAAGTGTCCATCAAGTGAATCTGGAATTGGGGACTGCATATTAGGACACAATTCTCCCTCTTACATAACAACCAACTTATCTGAGATTGTAGATTGTTAAGTCCTATGACACAAATCATATTCACATATGTGCTTTCAGCTTTAGCAGAAGTTCTGCTGTTTGACTACACTTCACAGTTTTGTTCAAGTAGTTACTTAGTTATTTCACAAAAGCTGGCAGTATAGGGAGGTATTTATTCAAAGAGAATATCAATGAATTCCTTCTCTTTTTCTCTCTATCACTTAACTGCTAGCTTATATCTCATCATCACAATTTTCTGATATATGTTCTCTGATATATATAGTATGCCCTATAGCATACCATACATTATGATAGTTTGCAATTAATATTCCATTATTAGTTTCTGATTAATCACAGTTTTCCACCCAGCTCACACAGCACTAAATTACTATATATTCTCCAATCTCTTCTATGTGTGGTCTTAACATAAACATCTACTTTCATCAAGTTCATGATTCAACTTGTACTTCTTTTCCCATATTTGTATTCTGTATAAACGTTATCTTCCTTTTATTTTGTTTCTTCTGTTATTTCAGTTATTTTCAATGTAATGTTAACCAAGCCATCTATCGCACATTCTTAACAAAATCAGCTAAATAAATTACTGTCTAGTAAGAGAATACAAAATTAACAGCTAGAACATGGGCACAACTGACTACATTTAAAAAAAAAAAAAAAAAACTAAATAAATTTCAAAGTGACTGATTAACAGTCTACTAAAGGTTTACAAACAATGAGTAATAATCATAATGAGTATTACCCATAGTCTGTAATACTCAGAAAAGAGTATGAAGAATTACTGAAATGCTCTGAATATATTCATTAGCAGTAATGTAGGACAAATATTTCAAAATATTCACAAATTAATAACTAATATACAGTAATTAGCATTTGAAACTTCTCAAAAGGATAACTTTTTAAAAACAAAACAAAACAAAAGAACAAATTAATGGGCATGTTAATGGAAATTTACGTTAAACATTAAGTCTACTATCAACTTCTAAATATAATTAATAAACAAAATATTCATATCTTTAGTTATATATAACTGAAGTCATTACTAAATCTTTAATAGAACCAGGACTTTACTCGTGATAGCAGTTCAATACTCTGATGTACTGAAACTTTCAGTACATCAGAATATTGAACAAACAAGTAATTCAAAGAAACAGAATAAATGACCTTTCTTAACCCCCCCCCACCCATTCAAGTGCTTGCTTGTTCCATATACTGATGATGGCTGTTAGTTTCAGTGCAAAAGATTTATGCTACTTTCATTATTAAAGTTATTTATTGCGTTTAACATGTTTTTTCTCTTGAGTCATTAACAAATTTTAAAAAAAATATACATATACAAATTATGCACTGTAAAGCTTCCACTTCAAAGGAACAGTATTCTGCTACTTTCAAAATTCTCAAGAAATACCCATATACTGTAATTTAGAAATCACAAGGTCTTTTTTTTATTATTATTTTATTTCTCAAGTGAATTCCTGAACACTTGAAGTAATTAGTATTTGATGTACCCAAACTCCAGTGAAGTACATCATTTTTTTTTTTTTTTTTTGTAAAATCATAAGTACTGATTATTAACTGGAGAATGAATTCCTATATAAATAACATGTAAAAGATATAAGGTTACTTTTATTTCTGTTGTTTCATCTAAATGCAACCATGAGATTAAATACATTAACAAAAATGACAATACGTTATATAATATAGCAGTGCCTGAAAAAGCAACATTGATCTACTTAACAATATTGATTCAACGATTAATATGAAAGGAAACACCAATGGTGTTTTATCAGGTCTGACAGACTTGTTCATCAAATTGCTATCTTATAATCTGTGTTCCACTCTGTAGCTAGGTAGCCAGTTTCCTGATGAATGTCAGGTGCACAATTTCTCTCCAATGCAGGAGTGCTGCATACTTCTGTTCTTTTGACTATACTCTTTCCTTCTATATATAAATTACTTTTGATGGGTGATGTCAAGCTTTATTCATGGTTTTGCTGATATTTTGTACCATACAAGACCATAGAGAACCATACAAGAATTGTATGGTTCTGACAAACCTTACAATGCTTTAAACACATTCACCTTTAAACTATCAAAACATAGTCCTGCCTGTTTTGAACCCCCCTCCCCCGGCCAAATAAAAAACTCTAATTACCAACTCTTACCTTCAAATAATAAAGATATTAGTACTTTATTGTAATTCTCTCTCTCTCCTTGGACCAACATTTATCTCCAGTCTTCAGATATTCAAATTGATGGCCTCATCAGCCTCTAAAAAAAATTTCTATTGCTTTTTCACTTATCCAGCTGGTAAAACTTTCTATAAATCACAAATTTGCCTAAATTTAGAACACTATTGCTAATTTTCAATGGTACACCAAAAACATTCTTAATATTCTTGATAATATCTAGGCTTACTCCCACAGACTCACTCCAACCCAGATAGTGTGTTTGTACCTTATTTTTCTACATGTTCATGGGCACTGTTCTAGCAGATTGGCATCCACCATTCCTCTACATTCAGCTAAACATATAATAACACAAGTAGAGGCAACTGTTCAATGTTCAACTGCAAAAAAAAAAAATCTTCAACCTACTTCTCATACTCTTTCATTCTATCTGCATCTACTGATATGTATTTCTTAAGAGCTACAACCTCCAGCTATTCAAAAAGAACATCAATTGGTTCCTTTTCTTGGAAGTCCAACCCATATGCACATTCCAATATACACTATGTTGTGCAATGTTCTGTGTGTGGATTGATATATATATAAGGGTGATAAAAATTTTGAAAACAAGAGAGTGAACATGACTACATATTCATGCTTATGCTGCCTGTGAAAATGAGTACAGAAAGAGCAACTGACAAAAATGTTGTCAGTTGCTTTTTTGACAGTTGACAAAGATGTATGTAAAAATGTGAAAAATTTGGCAAAAAAGGGAAGAGCTAACAATGATTGATTGATTGTTGCAGCTGCTGCTGCCTGATGATTGGGAAAGATTGCAGTGAATTAGACAATACATTTGCAAACTGATCTTGATATTTTGAAGGAGAAAAATTCTGAAATGCTCACTATTAAATACTTTTTTTTTTTGAGGTTATTTGAGGGCTTCAAAACTTCTGGCTCCCATTAGCCAGCTGACTTTGAGAATGCATTTTCTGTGTTTTGAGGTCTTTAGCTAATACACAATGGCATCGCTTCTCTCTTATTTGCAGGTGTCCTCATTCTACTACATTCCTGTTATTTATCACTTTACTTCCTTCCACTCTGACATTATTATCCCTCAAGCTTATGTAACAGAACTTGTTAAGAAGCATTTGGTATAGACAGATGAGACTGCAATTACATGAAATAATAAATTGTCCCTCCTCTCTCTCTCTCTCTCTGTGTGCATGAGTGCACGTGGGCATACCTATGTCTTAATAGATTCAATAATAAATGTTTTGACAGCATCTGATTAGACACAAATGCACAGAGCAGAAAGTATAACACTTAACCTAAATAATATCTGCTTTAATTGCATTGTGTTAATTTCATAATTTTATACTTAATTAGATAAGAGCAGAGGATTCCTTAATGGTTATTTTGTTTTAACGAAATAGTGGTTATCCAAGTTTAGCTAGGCTCTGTCAGTTTCAAATGATTCAAGTAGTTTAGAATATGAGAATGATTTGAGCACAATAAAACTAAAACTGCTACTGTCTAAGGTTTTATTTAAATTAATAAAATTTCAGTAGGTTAAAGGGACACTACAGTCTATAATTAACCACTATGTAAATCAATACTCAAGCAGCATTAACCTCACTGTGACTTAGTGCTTGATCATGTCTTCACTCTAAAACAGAGATGCTCACTATAACTTGAGAAAACAAATTGAAGCTATGTGTAATTGTGTAAACATGTAGTTTACACAATTATACATAACTTATAGGGGATGCACAAAGAAATGTCTGTAGTAGGTGCATAAAGTGTACAAGACAGGAAAAATCCAAGACTCAAACCAACTTCATTCCATACAACCTCTTGTGTAAAAATTACTGTAGACAGTTCTCAAATTCATCTCAATGATTAAAAAATAAGAATCAATTTACTATAGCTCAGTTAATAGCAACTCTAATTCAAACTATAATAATTGTACAGAAATTCGAAGAAAAATTATAAATTCTTTTGAACTGTGATGCAAGAGTTGTGCTATCTAGTAAAAGCAGCAAATACAGTTTAAATAAGCAACCTTGATGCTTATTTTAAATCAATAGCATTATTTTTGCAGTTAATTATCATGTAGTGTTTTTATGGTCATTTTATGGCATATTTTTCTCCCTAGCTGCAGATATATTTCTAATAAATGTAAGAAATAACTAAATAATAAGAAAATAAGTAACTGCATATTTTCATTTATCTGTTATTTACTTTTCAAAATTCACTCTCCAATGCAGAACATGACAGGTTTATTTGTATTAGTAAATTCAAAAATTAGAACTCTTAGCACCATTCCTGATTGTTAGTTACAAGGTAAAACCAAAAAGGCAAAATACAATAAAGCATCCTTCATTCAAGTATGAATCATAAATTAACATGGACATACCCAGTTTCAAAGCAGTCCTCTTTGTCAGTACTAAGAAAAATGATTGAAAAAATGTTAGTTAATTAGAACAACAACATATGAAATTATGTCGTTATTGACAATTAACACAGTTAATTTTTTTCATGAGTATGGGTTCTACCAGATTAGTTTTTTATTATGTTACTCTAAAACTGAGAGATTACTTGAAATTATGAAGCTAAAAAAAAGTTAAAATTAATATAATCCTCTCCCATTCAACAACATGCAATGTCTTTCTGTGGTTCCATAACTTTAGAGAGCACATGTAAAATTCATTTAAATTTTTGGAGCTTCATCAGAATAAATCAATTAATTCAAAATAACTACATGAAAAAGGAAAATACAATATATATCAGAACTACCACCATAATATAAAATATGATACTGATATACTTACCACATTAAAAAAAAAAATAAAAAAAAAAGTGGAAAGGTGAGAGCGGGAAAAAAAATAAAGAATATGTGTGTGTAAAGAAAATATATATGCATTATATATGTACCTGTTAATGGTGAGCAAACTATAGAATAACTATGCATATACTTCTTAATCTAGCAAAAAAAAAAAAAAAGTATGAACACCATTGTAAACATGACAATGCACATACGAATAATTACTTTTAAACTGAAAGGAAGTTATTTTGCTCTTACATACACATAATATATATGTTGGTACAAGAAGAGAAGATGAAATGTCATAATGGCAGGTGCATCACCCAGTTAAACAAAGCCTCTGCCATTTTCATCAGGGAACAAGGGTGAAGTGAAACGTCAGCTACTGAAGCAAACTCAAAATTGGCATCATTGGAGGTAAGAAGTATCAACAGATCTGAAACTGGCAGAAGAATTAGAGAGGTACCACATAAAACTACTGTTACTGAAAACAAAGACAATAAAAACAGGAAAATCTTCTAAATAATAACTACAAGACTAAACATGAAGAAAATTTTAAATGACAGGCAATTTCAAGAAGAGTGATATAGGAAAACATCATAATGTAGAATTGGATGATGAGATATTTGTGTCTATGGTCTCCAGAAGGTTTGAGAGAAGAAATGGAAAGAGTTTGCAAGTCATTTGAGAAGGAAGTTGACAAAGAAAACCTTGTCCTTGGTGTTCAGGATCTGAACAGTACAATAGGAAATGAATACCAAGCCTATAGAAATGTTTTAGGAAAATCTAGAAGAAAGAGTAAAGCTAATGATAACAATAATAATAAGTAGAGAATAATAAGAATAATAAGTAATGATAACAATAATAATAATAAGTACCTACTGGATTCTGTTTAGGACATACACTATTCATCAATAACGCTTTGTTCCAACATAAAGATGTGCATAAATTTACACGAAGCGACACTGTCTCACTGACTATGCTATTGTTGATAGCAATATCTTAATGCTGATTCAAGATCAGCATTAAGATATTGCTTTTTATTGTTGAGCAGAATAAAAATTAACTGCATATTGAAAAGCTATGATACATTTTCTTTGCATTATATTATTCTGTTTGCTTCCTCTATTGCTCTCCTGACTTATCACACCACTCAGAACCCCAAAGAACTGACTATCAGCAACACACCTTACTTAAATCCCAGAATTCCTGATAATCAAACTCACTCCTAAACATGTTTGACCTTTTCTTCACCCTTTTTTTGATAATAACTGTTTCAGTAGGCAATTTCAATCACAATTTGGCACAAATTTCTTCTGATATGAATACATTGCCCTGTCACTGCAAATAATTGTTTAATTGACTTTTTAAATTGCAATCCCTCATGAAAGGACAGAAGAAATATTTTAGTACTGTGGATGGGGTAAGGACTAAGTAATTCGAGAAGCCCTTCTCCAGAGACCAAACATAATCCTTTTTCTAAATAAATGATAACAATGGAATAACTTACATGATAAATAGAATAACTTACATGATAAATATAAATCATCATGTATTTTTATTTATTTAGTATCAAGAGCATCCTCGGAATGAATTTAAAAATAAACAGCTGGAAGACAACAATGAAAACGTGAGCTACACGCAAATAACAGAGTAGCATGGTCTAAGTCATAATTTTAAAACAAGAGAAATATTATTAAAATTTAAACTATTGCATGTAGTGGGATGCATAGAGAACTATTTCCCATAATATGGATAACTTTAGTCGACTTCTGTTTAAATTTGGCCATCAAAGCAGAACTTCACAACCAAGGCTTTCTTTGTGGCAGACTCTTTTGCAAAGTCTGAAAAGGGCGAAATCTTGTTAAAAGAGAGAAAGCACATCTGATCTAATAAGAGAAAGACCAACAGATCTAACTAATTTGGTTATTCTTTCAGAAACAGCTTTAACCACTTCTTGGGAGGAAGAGGACAAAGAAGTCCTATTAACCTAACTTCTTGATAACAAATTCTATGAAGCCATCAGTACTTTTCTACAAGCAATAGGTCTCCAGTTAGCAAAATAGTGGTTGTGCATGCACATACACAAATCATACCCAAGTCTGTTGAGGCTTGCAGAGCTGTGGCTTCTGCCAGCATATTCTGTGATGGGTGTCCATTGCATGGTCGACAAGTCCTGAGTGGCTGTATTGCTGAAACCAGATGCAGTCCTTGTGTTCGAATATCCTGATATTGGCTGTCCAGCCAAACAGGCAGGACAATATCAAGGCAGTTTGCAACTGCAAGGGACCTGGTATAACTCCAGGTAGGTCTAGGGGAAGTGGCTGGTCTTTGGTGGAGCAGATAAGAGATTCCAATTTCTTATGTGGTTTGTAACTAGTTGTGAGGTCATATTTTCTTAGGATTTTTGTTACTTTTTCAGATGTACCCTGGATATAAGGAATGGGGATAGATTTAGGGTAATCTCTGTTATGAATGGGGGGGGAGTTGTGGTTAACTGGTTTTAATATTTTTTGAAGGGTTGTAGCCATTGGCTAAGAAGGTGTTTAAATTCAGTAGTTAGGGCATTGTTATCTGAACTGATTAATTTTGCTCTGTTATATAAGGTTTTTATAATCCCATATTGTTTGGATGGGGGGGGGGGGTGACTGCTGGTGAATGTATCTACCTGTATGTGTAGGCTTCCTGTAAACAGAGAAAGCCACGGATCCATCAGGTGCATAATCAGTGTCAAGGAATGTTGTTGTTTTCCTTTTCTAAGGTAAACCAGATCCTAGGGTGTTGACTGTTTAAGTGTGTTGAGAAATTGTAGCCTATATCTAGGCCATATGGCCAAATAGCAAACACATCATCCATGTAGCCACACAGTGAGGAAAAGTTTAAGGCTTTTTCTTCAAATGTCTCCATAAAGAAGTTGGCCAGGGGTGGAGAGAGTGGAGAACCCATAGCTGTCCCCTCTATCTGTTTGTAGAATTTTCCTTGCCAAATGAGATAGCCTGAGTTCATGGTGAACTGAAATAAGGCTGAGATATAAGGGGGAAATTCAGCTTGGATGAGGTCTCAAGTATCTTTGAGTGGGACATTGGAATTAACAAGGAGGAGACATCAAACCTGACCATTATGTCAGTGTGTTGGAGTGAGAGGTTTTCTATACTGGCTTTAAAGTGGGCTGAGTATTTTATGTGTGAAGGTGTATTGCCAGTATACTGTGTGAGCACGTTGGCTAATTTGTATGTGGAGAAATCAATACCATTCACAATGGGACGTAACGGTACATTCTGCTTATGGAAATATATGAAGGTATTGATTAAAGTTTTTAATTAATATTCTAGTATACGTTGTCATTTACTGAAAAAATTAAAAAAAAACTACAATTATATATAAATGGGAACCGGTAGGAGTTCAAAGCGTCACTTCCCAAAACTTGGTGATCTATGATAGCTGCTTCAGGTAAGCTTCAGCTATTGCTCAATACATCATCAATTTTCTTTGAAGAGTATCCCTGATGTGAAGTAACTGAGAGGACCATAGTACGGTAAAAAAGTATCCCATGGCCAGTATAGATAGCATGTTTAGATAGACTGGATCCCTTGCATTAAAGAAAACAAACATGGTGATATGTTCAGATCTAGAGAGCTTTCTGCCTGGCCAAGAAAAAAGAGGAAGCAAGCAAATGGAATTTAATAAACTACTAGGGTATGATAGAGGGAAAACGTTTCATTGATGAAAAAGTGAAAGTATTTTTCATGTTTCATGGAAACTATACTTCTTTAAGGCTGGCAATTTTATTAAAATTGGGGATATTTATTATCTTAATCCCAGATTATGTGGCAATGGAAAGAGTATGGATTTTAATAATGCACCGTATCCTGATAGTATATTAAAACAAAATGCCATAGCATCTTTTATGAGATTGAGTTACTTGTTAAGAGAATTGCTAGATAAATGAATGGAATGAGCAATGAAGTTTTGATAAACATCCATATGTTAGCAGTTTTCAAATTATATTAGTTACAATGAATGAACCAATAGTTCAAAAACTATACTATAAGTTTATAGCTTTTTTGCGAGTGCATGTGTGTAGATGGGGAGTTATAAAATTCCTAGCATGTATCTTCAAGAGGTACAGCTGCCTATCAACAATTTTCTTTCAAGATAATGATCTCCAGGACTCCAACTTCACTGATCTGGACACAAGTTATGGAAAAGTTTGAAGAAACCCATGTAGGTTACTTTTCACATTTCCAAGACATATGATAGGATTTCTTAACAAGCTATAATCTTATGATTTCCCTTCTGTCCTCTGACTATCTCATCAGTTTCCTCTTTGATCGTTCACTGCCTCTCATGATGAATGCTTTCCTATTATGAGATTTCTCTATCACTGCTGGGATATCTAGGGATCTGTCCTTTCACCTGCACAATGACATTCTCTCACAAACTCCAAATCCTATCCACAGTTTTGTTCATGAGAGTACATTCCATTCCATTCTTTATCCAACAAACCTTATGGTGATGCTGAAGTGATTCAAGCCATGATCTTCCACAATCGAATATCTCAAACAGTGATCTGTTCATCATTCTCCAATGGACTAATTCTGTGAGGGTCAATGTTACAAAAACAATCTTTTTTTTGGGGGGGGGGGGGGTGTTTTAATTTTCCTCTTACTTTTAATATTCTGCTCTCAAAATCAGTTTTCTCCCTGGATTGACTTTTACATCTAGACTATTCTGCTGCAAACATTACATCCACCTTCTCAGCCTTCAAAAAAACTTGGATGTCTCCCTTCATTCAAAATACTGCACAACTCCTAACTTCATAAATTCAAAGTCTGTTAAACCTTATACAATAGAATATTGCTCTCACATTTAGGATGCTGCACAAAAAACTCCCTAATATTTCTCAATGCTATCCAGAAGAGGACAATGACTAACAGATGACTCTTCTCTTGCAAACATCGATTGCTTCAATCACCTTTTCGTAGATGTTCCATTGTCTTTTTATTGTTTTTCCTTGGGCATTGCTCCAACAAGCTGGAAACTACTATTCCTCCAGTTTCTTCTCAACATGTAATATCAATAGCTGCTGATAACATCCATACACAGTCCAGCTTCAAAACTATTGAACCAACTTCTTATCCCATCTACTTCTGTTAAAGCATTCGCTCGTTCTTAGGGGTTCACTGGAGTTCCCGTGGTTCCAGACTGTTCCGAGAGTTGAGGTGTTCTGAAGTAGAGTAGTTGCCATTGTCCTCCACAACCGCCAGCACCTGTGGCTGAGAATCGATGGAAAAGTCTCGAAAATGAAGTCCAGATCTCCTCAGGAATTTTTCAGATAGAAAAGCTTCCAGTCGTTGACTACAGAGGAAAAGAAAAGGAAAAATATTGCTCATTATTCGAGGGACTACAGAGGAAAAGAAAGATATTGCTCATTATTCGCATCGAGCCTTCAATAAAGATGAAATGAATTTCCGCGATGTCCATGTTGAGAACAAGAAGCATCCTAATCAAGACAAAAGGTATGAAATATCCTGACGGAACTTTTCGCTTCAACGCATGGCCCGCGGAGCTCTTTGCCATGGCCAGCTATCCATTTTGAAAAATGACTACTTAACATTAAAAAGCAATTAAATAAAAAATAATTTCAATAAAGCTTGAGGGCCACTAAGCTATACTGGGTTATTTAGAATCGTAAGATGCTTTCCATATTCACAAGGAACACTGTGCATTTGATACTTTACATAAAATGCTATAAAAATAAATATTAAATAGACATGCTTCTTCAGCCATCTACCAGCGCCAAGCAGTACTTAGGTACTAGTACTAACGTCGCAGGTTGATGGCTGAAGCACTAGTTCGTTCGAGTGAGCTGTCTGGTGCCTTCCAGATCGAAGGCACTAGACAATGCATGAAGTATAGAAGGTTCTCGATACTTCGTTATTTTCATATAAATACAAGAGGATTTCATCCACAGTCAGTCAGTCCATCGTGAACAGTGTGATATTCTTGTATAAGTGCACACAGGTTCGTCATGTCAGCCATAGCCTATTTTGGTTTTATATTGCCAGACATTTTTTCATTAGTGTGAGCATATTCGGTGGATAATAACTGTTACACGGCCATTTTGGATCATTTTTTGGGTTCACCTTCCATCACTGTCTACAAGTAAACAGTATAAATAAAGTGATTCTTGTTTGTCTTTTCAATGAAAAGTGAACCAATTTGTACTTTTTTTGTGCCGATCGATGATAAGCCAGTGTGTGTTTAATTTGTCATGATTCAGTGTCAGTATCAAAAGAATACAATATAAAACGACACTATGAGACAAAGCATGCATCCGATTTCGATCACCTTCAAGGAAGGCTTCGTGTAAACAAAGTGAACCGTCTCCAAATTGATTTAAAATGCCAGCAGGGTACATTTAAAAGGCAGAGAGAAGAGAGCAAAGCGTACATCAAAATAAGTTATGTAATAGCTGAAAAAACTGCTAAAAAATCAAAAGCCTTCTTGAACGGGGAGTTTCTGAAAGAGTCATCACTGCTGGGGATATTCTGTGCCCAAATAATAAGGAAGTGTTTAAAAAATCGAGTTTGTCTGGGGTAACTGTAGCACGACGTGTCGAAGAATTTGCCAATGACATTGAAGGAACTTTAAAAAAAAAACTGTTGTCCGAATTTGCGTCATATTCACTTGCTTTAGATGAGAGCCACGGACAAAGATATCCAGTTGTGCTGAAGTTTACAGCATAACTGGCTATCTTTGTCCGTGGCATTGATCAACAATTCAATGAGACAGAAGAACTGCTAGCGCTCATACCTATGAATGGAATGACGAAAGGCACTGATATTCTTGAAGCCACTAACCAACCTAGAGGGTGTGGTAACTGATGGTGCCCCTTGCTATGGTGGGAAAGAACAAAGGGTTTGTTCCTCTGAAAGAACCGGAACAAGAAGGAAAATATTTCATCCATTACCACTATTTAATCCACCAGCAGAATTTGTGCATGAAAACTATTAGATTTGAGAATGTCATGAGACTTATTGTGACTATCGTCAACATTATTAGGGCAAGAGGGTTGAATCATCGTCAATTCCAAGAGTTTTTGACGCAAGAGTGCGAAGCGGATCACGGCGATGTGGTTTATTATAGTGATGTGCATTGGTTGAGCAGAGGGGAAGGTTCTTAAAAGAGTCTTTGACTTAAGGAGAGAAATACAGAAGTTCATGCAAACCAAGGGGGATCTGAGTGCAGAGTTTAACAATCTGAAGTGGATGGCATCTCGTTGCATATGAATGACCTAAATATGCAGCTACAATCCAAAGATCAACTGGTGCGCACTGTTTGATCACAAAGCTTTTGTGACCAAGCTCACTTTGGGAGGCACAACTTGCAAAAAAAAAACTTAACACATTTTTCAGCTTCTCACTGAGTCCAACTGTTCGTCTCTTGATGGATATGCTACAAAATTAGCTGTGTTGCAAAGTAAGTTCGAAGAGAGATTTAGTGATTTTCATAACTAACTGTCTTCTTTAGATTTATTTTCAATGCCAATGCTGCTGAAATGCCAGGCTCAGTACAAATGGAGCGGCTTGAACTCCAAAACAACTCTTCTTTAAGAGAAAAATTATTCAATGTGCCCTTGCATACATTTTACAAAGACTACATTTCTGAGGATGCATTCCCTAATCTTCCCCGGCATGCTTTGAAGATGTGCACTTTGTTAGGAAGCACATACTTATGTGAGCAGTTCTTCTCCAGAATGAAACATGTGAAGTCCAAGACAAAACTCAGATTACAGACCAACATCTCAAGAATACTCTGTGCATAGCGACTTCCAACATTGATACCAATATCGACAAGCTGGTCAAGGAAAAACATTGCCAAGTTGCCCATTGACATAAAAAATTAATGTTTTCTTTCAAGTATTGATTGTATTTACTTATCATGAACCTGACTCCTACCTATGCTCTTAAAGCTGAGTTTGTTTATTTTTATAGGATTTTATGTAAAGTATCAAATGCACAGCATTCCTTGTGAATCTGGAAAGCATCTTACAATTCTAAATACCGCAGTATAGGTTAGTGGCCCGCAAGCTTCACTGAAATTTTTAATGTAGCCCACACTGTCTGAAAGATTGAAGACCCCTGGCTTAAATGGACTGTTTGTAAAGGAAGATATACTCTTGTGCTATGGATATGTGCAACAGTGTGAAGGTATGAAATATGTATTTGTCTTAATTATGTATAATACTGTGTTGGTAATAGAGTAGCGTATGATATATAATGGTGTGTAATAATGAGGATTTAGGTAGGCTAGGAATGATAGTCATAACTAATTATTTGTCCCATATGTACTTACATTTCTTGGTTAAAATAAACGACTTATTAACAACACACTGATCTGATTCTTGCCAATGCACTATCTCGAAAAACTTTACAAACCTGTGTGCTGATAAGAAATTGCTACAACTAGCTTAAGTGCTGAGTAAGGCAATTAGAAACAGTTACAAGCCTTTGCATTGCCATTTCAATCCCTCACTCTCCGAAATTCAGTCTAGCTGGCGAAGTAAAAAACCAAATAAATTTGCCAAACTGAAGAGCGTAAGGGACTGAAGTTGCACACATATGGCTGGCAGCAATTAAAATTAAAGTGGGTCATACTCACGATAAAGACAAGGCAATAGAGGGGGGGGGACATAAATTCGGCATGAGTGAAGTAAAAACGTAAAGAGAAAGCTTTAACTCTATGTAGTACGCAAGTATATAAAATACAAGTAGTAAAAATAATAGAAGTAAATTTACATATACAAAACCTTTACAAATTTTACGCAGGGTAGTTGGTTGTCGAATTCATATTATTATTATTATTATTATTACCATCCCAAGACCTCATGGAGTCAAAGACTCATCTGGGAGGTCCTTTTATCACACACAGCTCATCATACCGTGTTTCAAACAATTCAAACTCTGCAGACACCACATTCTCAGGCAAGGCATTCCAATTATTCACAACTCTGCACGAAAAAACCTGCCTCTCACTCCCCTACTCACACCCTTTTTATATAGTTTCCAGGGATGACCTCTGGTTCTCCTGTGATCTCCCACTATTCTCTGTAAAACTTCTCCACCACTGATCGTATAACTACCCCTTACCAAATTGTAGGTCTCTATCATATCTCCCCTCTTCCTCCTCTCCACCAGACTGCAAATTACATCTTCTCAATCTTTCCTCATACTCGACATTCCAGAGGTCAAAAACTACCTTAGTCAGTCTCCTTTGGACCCTTTCCAACATCTCTTCATCCTTATGAAAACCCGGTGACCAAATCTGGGCACAATAGTCCGTGTGGCCTAATCAAAGCCTTATACAATGGAATAAGAATCTCTCTACTTCTACACATCAGTGTCCTCTGCATCATTCCCAGAAGCTTTTGTGTTGTCTTCACAATTTTGGTGATGTGTCCCCTAAATTTTTGATCCTTATCCACTATCATTCCCCAGATCTCTTATTTCCTCTACTTCCAACAATATATTCTCCCCAAGCATAAATTCTGCATCCTCTTTGTTTTCCAAATTTTAAAACCTTACATTTTGCAACACTGAACTCGCATCCCCATTTCCATGCCCAATCACTCAATCTATTCAAGTCTTCTTGTAAGGCCACAACATCTTCACTACACTTCATGTTTGTCCCAACTTTGCATCATCCACAAACGACTGAATATCTCCATCCAAATCTTCACCTATATCATTAAGATATAGGTGAAGATTTGGATAACCTAAAACAGACTCCGGAGGCACTCCACTAGTGACTTTCCTTTTCCTGGATATCGCTCCCCCATACACAACTTGTTGATACCTAGCAGATAGCCAGTCTCCTATCCAATGCACCAATCTAATATCCAACCTCATCTGCTCTAGTTTGACTGTCAGCCTATCACGAGGTACTCTATCAAAAGCCTTTGCAAAATCCAAGTATATTACTCTGTATCCTTTTCCTCTGTCCAAGGAAGCAGTCACATTATTGTAATAAATAAGTAGATTACTAAAACATGACCTTCCTTTAGCAAATCCATGCTGTCCATCAAAGATAATACCATTGTTATCAACCCAACTCTGGATTCTAATTCTCACAAGCTTCTCCAACAACTTAACCACAACACCTGACACACAGATAGGCCTATAATTTGATGCTTGAGTTCGATCACCTCCTTTATGAAGTGGCACAATCTTGCCCTCCTTCCACTGCTTAGGAACTTGACCAAGTGCAAGACTCATATTAAAAAAATATGTCAAGGCAGGCGTCAACTCCCTGGCACATTCTCTCAGAATATGGTGATATATTATCAAGTCCCACAGCCTTATTAACATCTAGTTTACTCAACTCCCCATACACCTCTTGCTCACCTACAGTCAGTCTCTCCTCCCATCATCAACTGCTCTCAATCCCTCCATGAAGCCGCATTCACAAGATTGAAATATCTTTATGAACTGCTCATTAAGTATCTCCACCACACATTCTGCATCAGCTGTCTTTATACCATTTTCTCCAATCAATGTTATCTTTCCATAATTATTCTTTATTTTGCTGGCTACATATCGAAAGAATTTCTTAGGATTCTTTTTGGCTTCATTAGCGAACTGCTGTTCATACCTCTCTTTAGCTACCCTCACCAACCAAGTCACCCTCCTTGCATGGTCTTTGTAGACCTCATGGAATTGGTTATTTCCACTTCTCTTATGCTGCCTCCACAATGCCCTTTTTCTCTGTATCGCATGCTTAATCTCCTTATTCATCCATCTCACACCCATCTAATTTAACCTTCTCACCCTTGGAATACATATAGACATTGCATCTACTAAACAGTTTATGAAAATCCCCCAAGCTGCATTGATCTCTTTTCCAGCTAACTCCTCATTCCATGCTACACCCTCAAGCTGTCTCCTGAGCTCTTCATAATCACCCCCCCCCCTTGTAGTTCCACATATACCCTTTTCTCACAGAGGTCTTCGCACTGCTGGCAACCACCCAGGTAATCACCTCATGGTCACTCTCGTCAATTGGTGGATGATTTGACACTTCATTTACAATTACATCCTTTGATGAGATGACCAAATCCAAGACCCTCAATCCTCATGTGCCCTCTGTTACATACTGTCTGAGGTAGTTATCCCTCGAAAACTCAAGAAACTCATTTTCTTTACTTCCAGTTGCTATCCCATCATTCCAGTCTATATTGCCATAATTAAAATCACCCATATTGATCACCCTTTTCTTATTTACTTGGCTAATTTGATTGTACATTTCATTATCACCACCACCATCCACATTACCTGGTCTATAACAACATCCCACCAAGTATTTGATTCCATTCACCTCTATCTCACACCATACTGCCTCAAAACCACTGGCACAATTTCCCTCTTGCATCTCCACTTTATATGGACATAACTCTTTCTCTATCATCAATAGCACTTCCCCTACCTTTTTACCCCCTCCGTCCTCACGAAACACATCATACCCTTCCATCTCTATTCCTGAATATTCAATCATGAATTTGATATAGGAGTACAAAGAGCTTATTTCTTCCAGTAACCGAAGTAATTCTGACTGTGAGTGGGACCCAACTGCAAAGAAATCAACATAATGCAGCCATAGTGATGAGGAAAAATAGTGTAAATGAGTTGATTTTCTAGATGCTCCATAAAATAATCAACAAAAGCTGGTGGGATAGGATTGCTCTATCTCACAAGCTTTTGTGAAAATAGCCTGCATTAAGACTGAATTTAAATGTGCTAACAATCTAAATCCCATGGCCTCCTCTTTTAAGAGGACTGCAGCTGATGAACAGTACTCTTCCATTTCTCTCTATCTCGTGCCAACATCTTCCTGAAAACTGGATGCAAATTTTTTTTTTTTTTAATCTGCACAAACTTTTACAATTGTTCCTTTGAACTCTAATAGCGTAATCTGCCAACTCAGCTGTGACCGAGAGATGAGCTAGTAAGCGCATGCTGCTTATGATTCATATTTTGTATGTAGTTACCAGCCTTTCTCCTTGATGACGTCCATGCTAACTGAATATACTGAAGTTTTCGAATAAAATCTTATACTTTTTCTAATGTATAAGTATCTATAAATATCTAATACACAAGTTCCCTTACAACAATTAATCATAAACATCTATGGTAAGGAATATTGGAAAACTGTTAGAAGATACAGTAAGCTGCATTTGAAATTGACACAAATTTAAGATTATGTAAAGAGGTTTGATAGCAAGATTACTTGAATTCTCTTGACATTAAAACTGATTTCATAGAGCATAACTATTCTAATAATTTGAATAATTGGTGGAGATTTGTAATATTCCACACAGAGATCTGTTCAACATCATCTCACCAGGTACCACTGGTATGAAAATATAATACAGAAGGGAAGAAAAAAAAGCCTTAAATAAATCTTGCTTAACAAGGTAAATCTAATAGTCATACCTTGTTCCAATGTCCTCTTTGTCAGTACTATTACCTAAGATGGCCAAGGATGCTGGAGAGCTGCTGCTGTACACTGCCTCTTCTTGCTGAGGGCTCTCCACATTCACCAGGCCCGACATGCTGCCAAATGGGGTATGCATGGGGCTGGGAGATGAAGTTACACTGCTACCGCAACATAGAAATCTGTCAACAAAATTCTGCTTTGTTATATATGATAAATTTTGATATATTATAAAAGTAAGTTCTTTTTATGATTTGTTACACATGAAAGAGAAACAGTTTCTTTTAAGGCTGTACATTGACATTTGTTCTTTTCTGAAAACTCAGAATTGAAAAAATGTAGTTATTTAACAAATGAATCCAAATAAGAAACAATTATACATTTTTATGTGTTTAAAAAAATTATAAATAAAAAAATCACATCCTCTCCATACACTGAATCCTATCTCCACAGTCTGTTAATTACAGGTATTCTTCAAATACAACATGTTTCTGTTGTGCAATTTTGAGAATAATGCCACAGTCACCCTTCGTAAATAACTGGGTTTGAATCAAGGATACAAGAAACTGCTATAAGAACTATAACCTGAAAGTAAACTAGCCAGTCTCATATGGAAAGAAGGCAAGCATTTCCACTTGCAAAACAGATAAAACATCCAGATAATACATGCAATTAGCATATAATGTACTGCTTAGTTTTGTAGCATTAACCGTATCACCTATAATTTCAATAAAAAATAAAATAAAATAGTGTGTATATACACACTCAAGAGAGATTCATTTACATAAAAAAAGATAAAGAGTAATTTTTTTTAAGATACTGATTAAAAGAAAAGATGTCTAATTTGAAGGTAAACCAAAATCATGCTTTTCATCAGCTAGAAAACTTCAGAATTTAAATTTAAAAAATTACAAAATGATTTGGAAACACTTTTAATTTCCAATTTTATAACTTAATTATAAAATCTTGTTATTATAAGTAATAATATGAATGTGTACATATCTTTATATTAACATCTGACCTCCATGAAATTAGAGACATTATGGGAGGTACACACTACCACACACAAAGCTCATCTAACTAAGCCTTCTCATTCCCTCAATCTTCCCCAACAAATCCAATGATTCATCAGCTCACATAATATGTCCAAAGTACATCAACTTCTGTTTAGCGATCATCATTTTCAAAAAGCATTCTATGTTTATATTTTCTAAAACCTTATTGGTCATTCTTGCAGTCCATGGGATTCCTAATAGTCTCCTCCACACCCATAATTCAAATGAATCAATTTGCTTTGGTATATTTTATTAACTCTATCTTTCATAATTTTTTTTCCGCTTTTTTTTCCTCATGACTATCCTTTTAATTTCATCTTCACATTTATCATCATTTATAATTCTGGACCCGTAAATCATAACTTTCAACAATTTCTATTTTATCTCCCTTTATTATAAATTCATTTAAACTGCCAGATGCCATCACTTTTGTTTTGCTGATGTTTAAATTAAGCCTGGCTTCGTTACTTTCCCCTCTTAACCAATAGAATCAACTGCTCCAGATCCTCCTTAGTTTCTGCTATGAGGGTTGTATCGTCTGCATATCTTAAATTATTTTTCTGCCACCAATCTTTATTCCAGTTGGATCTTTGTCTAAATTAGCCATTCTCATAATATATTCACTTCTAGTTTCCCAGGAGCAAAAATTAAAAATATGACAAACATAACTGAAAACCAAAAAGGTAGTTCTGGTAGGTACTAATAATTTAAGTAGTGACAAATATAGTATGAGAGAAGATATGAAAGGTCTGTTGGAAGAAGCAAGAAAGAAATGTGAGAGAGTAAAATTGTAGGACAATGATAGCAAATGATTTCACATGTAGAAGATATGTATGTGAGTTTTTAGAAGTGTGGGGTGTGTTTGATAGCAGAAAAGAAAAAGACTTGTATAAGAAGGATGGCTTGCACTTGAATTCATTTGGCATCAGAAGCCTAGAGAAATTATTTCTTGGTATGAGACCTAATGTAGAATCAGGGAAACTAGATCATCAAGGGAGGAAAAAGAAAAATGTGTGTGAAATTTCCGAACTCAAAAATATGTTTTGGGTTCATACCTTTTAAGGATGTCTGGGGAAGGAAAAGAGAAAATTCTAGAACAAGACCAAATAGACTGCATATCTAATTATAACCAAAGGCTAGATGGTAATTTATTATGTCTACACAAATGCCAGGAAGAAACAAAGGGGTTGAGTTTGTTGCTTTATTGAATACGATGTGGCCTAAGGCTGTTGGCATTAGTGAAATCTGGCTATCAGAATCAGATATGGTAAGTGGGATTGAGTGTAATGGGTATACTATTTTTAGGAATGGCAGAAGAGATAAGAGAGAGAGAGAGAGAGAGAGAGAGAGGGGGGGGGTTACTGCTAATGATATCAGACTTGAGTGCAGTCAAGGTAGAAACACTTGAAAATAATAATTCAAATAATCTCCCATAGAAGTGAGTTTGAATCTATCTGATGTGAAATGGAGGTTAACAGAATGAAATATATGGTGGGGTGTTGCTACAGACCTGGCAGCTCAGTTGCAGGGGACGAAGAAATTCATCGGCAATTTAGCCTTATGTGTACCAAACAAATTATCATTATGGGTGACTTTAATTTTGCAAACATTGATTGGGTAAGATGGATCTCATGATAAGAATGAAGAGGAATTTATTGAATTGTTGCAAGACAACTTTCTCAAGCAGCATGTGAAAGAAGGAACTCTGGGTAAAAGAGTGTTGGATTTGCTCACTGCATCAGAACAGATCTCTGTCAAGAATATGGCTATTTTACCATATTCTTGACAGTGATCACTGTACTTTCTTGGAAAGTATTTAATTGTATTGATGCTGCAATTAAAACAGGTTATATGCTGAATTAAAAAGCTGGAAATTATGATCAACTTAGGAAAATACTATTTTCGATCCCATGGTATCAGTTACTGAATGGTAAAAATGTCAGAAATGCATGGGAATCTTTGAAAAGGTGCTTAAATGAGAATCTGAATGTCTCCCTAGTGTTCGAAGAATAAATAGGTTGGGAGTGAAATGGATGTGCAACCTTATTAATAAGAGATCTGCAAGAAGATGATGATGATGTGGAAAGAATATCTTGAGAAAATAGGAGTGAGAGGAGTTATGAAATATATATAAAGCTCAAGCCAGAAAAGTAAAAAGTATTGTGAGGAAAACTAAATCAGAGTATGAAAAGAAATTGACCATGCAAGCTAAAGGCAATCCAAAAGAATTTTATCGTTTTGCTGCAAGTAAAAGAAAAAACGAATGTAGTCTGAATAACTTTATTGAATGCAGATGGCTCGGGTGTTAGAAGCTAACAAGAATGTTCAGTTAATGAATGCTCAATTTGCTAAGATATATCAAACAGATATGTATCATGGTGCACAGTGCAACTGCTACACTGGATGAAGAGTTAAAGGTTCATGAAAATGAGGTTGAAGAGCCGTTGCATAACCTGGATAAGAATTTGTCTACAGGGACAGATGGAATATCAGCTCATTTGCTAAAGGAATGTTCAGCCGAATTGGCTATGCTTTTCACAAACTTGAGTCTCAGCTCAGAAATGATACCACAGGAATGTATAATAGTTCCATTGTACAAGGGTGGTGCAAAAACTAATGTGTCTAACAACCAATCAATATCTCTGGTATGGTAGTGAAGATTTTAGAGAAGTTGATAAGAATGCGCATACAGAAATGGGTAGACAAACATGCTATACTCTGCAAGAAACAGCATGGGTTTACTAAAGGAAGGTCATGTTTTAGCAATCTGCTCATATAACAATATTATGGCCCAGTTGGATAAAGGGAATGGATACACTATGATGATGATGTTGGATTTTTCTAAGGCATTTGATAGGATACCACGCAAAAGGCCATTGCATAAACTGGAGAATATGGGATTGGAATATAAACTCTTGACTTGGATCAGGGTATGGATGATAGACAGATATCAAAAAGTGTATACAGTGGGTATGAATTGTCAGATTTAAGGTGACCTGTGGTGTACCTCAGGGTTCAGTCCTTGGGCTATTATTGTTCAATCTCTAAATTAATGACATCTGGCAGGATCTAACATCAGATGTGCAATTGTTTGCCGATGATGCAAAGATAGGCAAAGCAATCAGGGATGCTACTGATATTCAGCAATTACAAAATGATTTGAATAGACTGGAAATTTGGGCAAATGAAAAAGGCTGTCAGTTTATTGTTAGCAAGTGTTGTTTTTTTTTTTATTATTATTAATTATTACACCAGATCATAGAGGTCAAATTCATGTATTTTATACAGCACCTTTTCTGGGTTGTTATAAGGTTCACATTCGGAAATATTCATACAATTTAGTAAATGCATTGGCGATGCTTCCTCGATGTTACAGATGGGGAAGACTTTTATGCCATTGCTAAACTTGGTCTTGAGGCAAGAGATCATGGTTGTGGAAGAGCAATTAAACTTGGAGTTGATGGTAACTCCTGGTTTTACTGCTGAATACCAGGAGTTAGTAAGTGTCAAGTTATGCACTTTGGTGCAAGTAGAGTTCCAGAGGCATATTATATTAGCAGGGTTATGCTACAAGAAACTGAAGAAACAAGGGATCTTGGCATATTGGTGGATAGGAATTTAAAGTTCAAAGGTCACATAGCAAAAGTTGCAAATACAACTTGGAGGATAATTGCAATGTTGAAGCAAATCTTGACATGTAAAGATGAAGAAGTCGTTTTGCCTGTTTATAAGGCTTTGATAAGACCACACCTGGATTATTGTGTGCAGATTTGGTCTCCCAGGTTCCAACTGGATAAAGAAGCTGTGGAAAGGGCTCAAAGAAGAGTTACAATGATTATATCCAGATTATGTGATTTAGATTATGAGGACAGATTGGGAGTATGTGGATTGCAGACTCTGGTTAACAGGAGAAAGAGGGGTGATATGATAGAGGTCTATAAACTTTTGAATGGGTGTTATAGGATATCGATTGATGAAATTTTTTGTTATACAGAAGATCGTGAAAGAACTTGGGGGTGGGGGATCAATGGAAATTAAGTTTATTCACATTCAGGAAAGGGGTAAGGAGCTAGGTTTTTCTCCCAGAAAGCAGTGAATGAATGGAATAATTTGACCTTAAGGGTAGTGAGTGCATGTAGCGTAAATGGATTTAAGGGAAGGTATGATAGCTGGTTCGGGTGAGTTATAGCCTCCCTTGATGAGCCCTTGACTCCCTGGAAGTCTCAGATAATAATTATTATTATCAGACCACTATGGAGTCAGAGAACATCAGAACATTAATATATCATTAGCGTTCATGTCAAAACCATCTGAAGATCAATTTGTAATAATCTTGTTCAGTGAGATGACTCATTTACTGATTGAAAATGGTATGAAATTTTGTGTAATGGATCACTGATAAGCAAGCTTACAGTGATCTCTTGAAAACTCAATCTGAGACAGTTAATAAAAGACAGCAACCAAGTTCTGAAGAACAAAGTAAATCATTTATTCTGGAAATAAGCCTGCTTACAATTAGTAAAATCTTAGACAAACTGAACAGCTAATCAAATGTTTTTATTTCTAATTTGAAATTCATAAATCAGGTAGTAAAGCAATGCAAGACTTCTGACTTTTACTGTCCATCTGGATTTGGTCTCCATTAATGAATGGAGTTTAAGGCCTCTATTCTAAACTGATAGATGGAATAGACATTACTTTTATGAAGCGAGATCCCTTTGAAATTCATGTTTTGCAAAACCTTATTGGTGAAATGTCTATACAATCATATTTTATCTATTTTTTCATTTTTCCCTGACACAGATTCATAACTAGAAAAAAAAAACATAATCTGAGGATATGGTAAAGCAACAATTATCAAGTACAAATCCAAAATAATAAGTTAACATAAAGGTTGTTTACAATTTGCAAACCATTCACTGCAACTCAGTTTGGAACACTAATTCCCAACCTACAAATCAGCTGCACATTTACCCAAATGTTATATATATATATATATATATATATATATATATATATATATTTTTTTTTTTTTTTTAAATTCTTTAAAGAAAATATTACTCTCAGTAGCAGATCATTTTATTCAATAAAAGATCAAAACTGATCATTATGTATAATATCTTGTTCAGTTTTGTCATCTCTTTTATTCATATTTTAATGTTTCACTGTATCCTAGAAGTCGATCAAGCTCAATTTCCTCCCCATATTTGAGACCTATTTCAGTGTTTCACAAAGAATTCCAGCTCTGAGAAAAAATTTACGAACAGATTGAAGGTGTGGCTGGAGTTTCAAAAAAGATACTAAACAGTGCCATAAAAATACCTTGTTTGGCTAGACCTTATGAATTTGTTTTCTATTTCACAAAGCCTTGGCACATTTAAAAACTTTTTTATAACACATCTGATGGCCAGCATTCTAGGAACAACTTTACATTAAAAAACAGGCTACCATTCCTAAACACTAATGGATCCTTAGCCAGCACAGTTCAAGACATCCACATGTGTACCCATGCACAGCACATACAAGGATAGAGATACATTTATCATCGCACATTACACCATTACCTCTAGCAACAAACATTTTAAAAGGATTAGTAAACAAAGTAAAAATCATTTGCTCTGTAATGTCATCCCAACTATGCTCAATCACATATGCAACACTTTGGCTATAGTCCTAATTGGCACAACCCTTCTCTTCAATTCTCTCTACAATATACTATGCCCTTAAGTTCTATTCCAAAGAGGACAGCTTGTTGACCAAGTCTTAGTAACAGTAATAATTTTTTGGACAATTCACATCATATATCAATGCTACAAACTCCTCCTCCTCTGTTCTCGATACTTTTGGCATTAGTATATAAATATAATAATCAGTTATTGTAACTCCTATGCAAAGCATGTTTAGCCCCACCAACTGCAAAATTATCCTCTTTCTATTATAATCTTTTACTGTCATATTCCAGAAGTCATTCACAATCCTAACATCTGAACAAGATGTCTCTTGTTTCTATCCTAATAATTCTTATTACCCTGATCATGCTTTCATATGGCACAGGTTTCATACACACAAAAAACAAACCTCCAAATATCTCACCCTAAATCAATTCAAATGTAATACATCCAGCAGATAACTACTTTCCCCATCAAAGCAACATTCCACACATCCATATAACAAATTCCATTCCTTCAAACCAACCTACAGATTGTATTTATGGGAAAATACTTTTTTTCATGATCCAATTTTTTTTTTATCACTACTACCTTTCTACTTCCCGAGTTCCAATCCACCTATGACACACCTGAGCATTATTTTTAATGATTTATTTAGCAACAAATTTGTTTATGTCAGAAAAAATTTAACTTTCATGATGCTGACTACATATGTACAGTTATGCTCATATATAGATTATCAATCATGCTAATTTCACATGGATATTGTTATCAATCATAGTATTCAATTAATTTTGGAAATTTCGACAATCTCATATTCTAGGCTGTGTATTACATCTATTAATTGAGTGTGTTCTTCTGGCCAGTTTGTTTTGCAAGGGAAGCAAAAGTTTCTAAGTAAAACCCTGCTACTTCCATATGATGATATACTCGTGTATGCATGTATGTATGTATGTATGTGTGTGTGTGTGTGTGTGTGTGTGTGTATAAAACATTGCTATCTTTGTAAAAGTAACTTGTTACTTTCTTACTGCTGTGAATTTGTAAATTGAATTTATATATATATAATAATATAAAGACAAGTATATAGTAATACCACTCAGCCAATTTGGTCAGCCAAGTGGTTAGTGTATTCGCTCTCTAACCACCAGACTGCAGATTCCATGGATGTTTGTGAATGACTTTGGGTGGGAGATGAATTTTATTGTCTAGTGTGAGATGACTTTCATTTCAAAACTACAAAAATATATAACAATAATTTAAAAAAATAAAAAAATCCTTAGCCCACCCACAGTATAAATGTGGAGGTGGAGCCACATGAGGAAAAAAAAAAAAAAACATGTACACACACAATGCAATAATGTCTGAAGTGTCCACTTTACTGACAAGGCATGGTGACTGGTGTAAGTCACAATATGTCAGTAGATTAGTATGGTGCATTAATATAGCAAAAGAAGTGCCTTTATGTTGATATTTTACATTAGCACAAATTTTCAAGACTAGAATAATTTAAATAATAGAATTATCAATCATAAATAAAATATTACAAAGAATTTTTTTTTAAAAATGAAAAAGAAAAAAAAAAGTGACATCCAGCTTTTTGAGTGGTAACTAACAATTGTCACTAAAGCATCATTCATTATCAGAGTGGATGCAAGTTGATTGTAATATGAGTTAACCGAAAATCTAAGTAATCAATAATAATATATCGTTTTTTAATTTGTTGACTTTCAGATAGTAATGGGATGCTAAAAGAAAAAAACAAATACAATGAAAAAAAGTACATTTTTCTTAAGTACACATTCCTTTGTGAAAATCATTTAGAAACTCAAAAGTTTTTAACATTAACAGTTCGTATTCTTCCATTTTAATATTATTAGTTATGTCTGCTGCTGTAATCACTGCATATTTTGGTGTTAAACTCAATTTCAAAGTTACATAAAATTCGTAAATCAGTATTCTAAATCATATACTCTATGATCCTCCATTAATTTCATTTACACATCTTCCAAATGATGTGCAATGAAAATTGAGCTCTTTCCATAGTTCTTGATTTTTATTGTCACAAATACTATTATGAAATGATGCATGGAATAATAAAATAGCTAAGTACTGGAGATTAATATATAAGTTAATCTACAATATAACATGTTGATAAGGTCATTTACCGTAAGAGGAGCACCACGCTAGTTTTCGAGCATTTGCAGCACTACCACGTTAGTTTTCCATTAAACAAAGCACCTGGTAAGTTTCCACTACTATGAAATCAAATTGAGTTAAGAAACAGGAAGCACCAAGATACAGAGTAATATTCTTCAAGGCACGTAAAAAAGTGATGTACTATTGCCACAAATTGCACGGCTTATTGCTTGACTCGTGAAGTTGCTTGTCGCTGGGCCCTTCAATTACACTCTCGCAGATCGATACAATATTCAAGCGAAGCAAGGCATACAATAAAAGGAAGCGCACCACCCGATCATACCGAGGACCTATGTAAGAGTACGTGTATGCGCTATCACTACCGCAGCAGGCAAAGGACATCTAATAAATCTGTGCCAATGCATCTACAACGAAAGCACGTGAATTTGTTTTCCTACTACAGCGCTTTTGCTATCCTACTGACGTCTGACATGTCTGCACATGCGTCAGCAAAGCCAACCTTTCCGCTTCGTATTCGACTAGATAGCTCGGTTATCGCATAGTCGATGCGGAATATATGTAACTGAATAAAAGTAATAATGAAATACTTAGCTCTCTATGGACAGTAAAAGGTTACTTTTATGTTTACTGATCTTAGCTTCTTAATTTATTTTGTAAACTATTCAGTATATACCCAGTATGTGCGGGCTATGAAATTGGACACTGGTTCTAGAAACTAAACATGTTTTTTTTTTTTTTTTCTCCCACAATATTCAGGCTTGTAGTAAGCAGGGTGACAATCTCGTACCCTGCCAGGAATACTGTCGCTCACATAAAACATTTACAAACAATAGTACCGCAGTGAGATTCGAACCCGCAGCCAGTTGGCCGAAGAAGCTATCCACTCTGCCAATCATACTGGAGATTTATTTTTATTTACTGATTATATAATAGTAATGCTACGGAACATTTTAAATCTAATTTGTTTCACATTTCTTTTACGAAACTAAGAGATTCAGTTTTGTCCCTTTAAGCGTATCCATGTTAGTGCCCAAAATGATATTACGTGTTATTATAGTTTATTGTATTTATAATACCCTCATTTATTATCACTCTTCTTGAAAAAAAGAAAAGAAAGAAAGAAATGTAACCTTGAGCCTATTACTTAGACTTTTGAAGATGTCTGTCATCGAAATGCCACATTCGTTTCCCATCAACTTCTATTACACATTCCACCCCAGTCGAGAAAACAGGAAACCTTGGATTTTTCGCTTAAAAAAATAAAATAAGATATGTTTTGTTGTTAATTTTTATAATTAATGCTTTACAATCATTTGGTAAAAGTTGTGATTGCAGGACGAAATTGTTGATTTTATTTTCTGCAATTCAAAAGATCTAGAATAACAGTTTTGCAGATGGTAGGTGTTCTTAAGTTGCTCTCCACATAATTTTCATCTCATATACTACTGAAATTAATGACTTTGTCGACAGTTATGTTTCACTATTATTCAAGCTAGATCCAATGTGCATTTATTTATTTCAGCGAGTTTAGCACAGAACAGGCAGGACAATCCATGACGTCAGAAAATACGAAAGAAAGGTCGGCGGTAGATAGCGTTGGTGTAGTTGCGGTCAGTTGGAGAGAGAGCGGTAGAACAGGTGCCCTCCCTCGATGAGTCTTTGGACTCCCTGGAGGTGTCTTTATTAGACACCTCCAGGGAGTAATAATAATAAGAATTATTGACATTTTTCAAATGTGCCATTATTACATTTCTCTAACTGTGAACTGCACCCTACTGATTTTCGCAAGTGTACTCTGCGAGTATCAGAAATTCAAACTTAAAATAAATTTTTAAAAAAAATTAAAAAAAAAATATATATATATAATTTTATACTGCAAAAATATACTTTTGTATATTTTTGTACTATGAAATTTATAATTACATTAAAAAATGTGGCATAAGTTCGATTCTCGGTTCCACTGACTAGGACTTTTTTTTTTTTTTTTTTTTTTACTTTTTTCCTCCAACAGACTCCAAATTGGAGCAAAAAATCACACATTATCTAGTGGTGAGTGCTTCATCTGATAGGAAGGGTACACTAGATAATGTGTGATTTTTTTTTTATGTGGTTCAAACCCACGAAAGGTTATTAGTAAACCTATAATAGATTTGTACCATGAGTGGACTAAGGATTTTTTCCATATATATAAAATATCATAATATATATATATATATATATATATATATATATACAATAGCTTGGTATCTTTAACACACACTAGATACCAAGCTATTTTAAACCTGGCTTTACTCCATTTCCCAAGTAAGCAAACAGACAAATAATTCAAGTTTGCGCCTGCAAGTGTTGCAAGTCTAGCTGACCCTGCACGTAGTGCAAGACCAAGGCAACTCATAGTAAAAGTAGAATAAGCTCTGATCACTAATCTTAATATTTACCCTTAATGCAAAGCACATCTCCTGGAGGAGATATATGATGCTTTGCATTAAAGGCAAGGGGCCACTACCCAGACCGGTTTCGACCTTATGAATAAATAAAGCCGTCTCTAAAAATTCGGACGATCCATAGGCCACTCTATTGTGGGCGAAAGACCGTCCATCTCAGTGATAGCCTTCCACCCACCACCGAGCAGAACCGCTCATATTCCGAAGAAAAGCATTCACCGACAAAACCCTTCACCGGGCCGTGCCGGAAAACACTTTCCCCAGAGACTCAAATTGCTCTCTTAAGGCAAAAACTTTAAGAGAGCGAACTCATAATAGCCCCCACCGGTTTCGATCTTTATTGAGGTCTCGTCAGTGGGAACTAGGCTAAAAATACCAAGATTTTAGTAATACAGAGCTTATAAGTATTTTACCAGAACAAGTTACCATAAGGTGTTTTAACCTTATTAAATAAAAATCTCAGGAGGAGATATAAATGTAGAAAGTATTTCACCTTGGGTATAATAAATGTTAAAGATACCAAGCTATTTTAAACCTGGTTTTACACCATTTCCCAAGTAAGCAAACAGACAAGATAAGTCTGCGCCTGCAAGTGTTGCAAGTCTAGCTGACCCTGCACATAGTGCAAGACCAAGGCAACTCATAGTAAAAGTAGAATAAGCTCTGAATACTAATCTTAATATTTATCCTTAATGAAAAGCACATCTCATGGAGGAGATGTATGATGCTTTGCATTAAAGGCTATATTATATACATATTTCGTATTTTTTAATCTCCCTGCCCACGGCGGGATTCGAACCAGACATGGTGGTTGGAGAGCGAATAGGCCAACAGTTAGGCTAGTCGAGTGGTTAGCTAGGCCGGAATAGTTTAGGTCTCTCAGGATGAGTCACTGGACTCCATGGAGGGGGTGTGTATAGTAATAATAATAAGCTATATATATATATATGATATAAATAATAATATGTATCATATTATTATAAATGAAGGCTTATTTTTTTCCTTATTTCTTCATTTATTTCTAACACATATGTCAATACAATAGATATCAACAATACTGATGTTCGACTGTGCTAAATTAGACCCATAATTATTAATAAATAACCCATAGAATAATAATAATTATTATTATCGAATTCTGAAACATAAAAATAAAATAAAATCAGCTAACGCCTTTTATTCCCTTATAGGGAGTAGCCGAGGCCTTTATACCCTATCTAGCTTTTGGAGATTGAGTGGACAGTTTAATCTCCACCGGTAGCCAATCAGAGATAGCTTGCCCATGTCTATCACTAATTACAGGCAGCCACCGATAAAGAGGCTGGCAAACAAGTGCTGCCATCTCTTGGTACCTAACCCTAACAGGATATGTTACTGTCTGAAATAATTTGGGTACTACGGTCGATTTTCTTGAGTTTCCGGGACGAAAAACCCGCTTACCCGTGCCAGAGATCGACTAACTCGGGAATCGGTCGAAAATAGGCTTAGAAAAAGTTCCTCCAGTCGGCGACTAGACTTGAACCTAAGTCTCATTTCGAACGACCAAACGCTACTTCCACTGATCTGAAACAAGAAACAAAACAAAAAAAAAACTAAGTTCCCCATGCAATAACAATTTATGAAGGTCAATTCACATATTTGCAACAGTAACAATCAAATACGAGCTTTGTACGTGTAATTCTCTTCATCATCTTTTCATTATACCCTCTAGTCCAGTGCTTCCCAAACTTTTGGATGTCAGGGCCCCCTTTGCAAAAATTAAAATATTTCACGGCCCCCCTCGAAAAAAATTAATAGAGATATATTATTATTATTATATTTATTGTATTTATATTCAATACAAAATATACACAGCGAATATTGCAAAAATCAAATGCATATATTACATTTTTTGCCTCTTACCGTTTGGTTCTGAAGACGATACGGTCTGTTCTGGTAAAATATGAAATACTGTCCTTTTTTTTTTTTTTAGTGTTTCTGCTTCTTCTGATTGTTCGCAGGATTTTTTTATATTTTTTATCAACCACTTATTCATCTCAGGGTTAAATTTTTTAACGTAGAATAGATAAAATAATATCACCACTTACCAATACTGGCACACCACAGACTGATAACATGAAATTAGTGAATATTACCTGAATACGGGAATCCCCGCACCAGGAACATTTTTCACTTTTGTGACTTTTCTCCTTTTACGGTAATTAAGCCTAACGCGAAACAGACAGCAAACGCAGTCTGTTTATTAAAACGTGCATATGATTGGTGCGGTATTAACAAAAGATCGCGCAACCGAAAGATAAAAGCATAGCTGACAATTGAGTTGAAATGCTAACTCTCTTCAACCGAATTCCATATGTGAAACTGCCATAACATTTAATATATATATATATATATATATATATATATATATATATATATATATATATATATATATATATATATATATATATATATATATATATATATATTACTTAGTTTTAACACTTTTACGAATTTTAACACGTTCCGTTGAATTTTATTGCTGCCTTGGGAAATCGAACTCACATACATCTAATTAATAACAATAGTTTTTAGTTAGATACTGTGTTTGCCCATGCAACATATGGTTTTGTTTCAGTCTATACAGCATAGTTTCTGTATGAGGGGACATGTGATTCATTAATTAGTGTGTTTTTATCCCAGTTGTCTCTAATTGCACTGTTTGTTGAGAAATATATTACACAGACTCCTCATACCTTATTCACTGGCATAATAAAAGTACTTATTTTTATTGCCTCTGCAGTATAGTGGCTCTTAGGAAGGGCGTGTTGTTTACCACTGCAAGCGAGTTACTATATCCCCACATGAACTTATTTAAGCTTTTTTTCATGTTTATTGGTAACAGAAAACTAGCTCGGATGGCAGTGATAATATAAAACGAGATTTGATATGTATATAAAGTCAATATCAACATAAAATCAATATCAACAGTCCCTGATTAGGTTAGGTTAGGTTAGAAACTATCATGCATTATGAAAGGGACAGAAAGATTTGGAACTTCCCTGGAGAACATTCGAAGTAAATACAATTAACCACTGCTTTGAAATGAAACATATGAATAAGCAATATTTACTAATATTCGTTAAGCGCCGAAATACGCAGGAAGCAAAGTTTGTGAACCAACACCAATGTGTGAATTTTTCCATTAAAATATAAAAAATAACAAAAAAGAAATAATAAAAGTTAAATACGTTTCTTTTAAAATAAAAAAATATATACTTAGTCTTAAAACATTTTAAATTTGTTTTCATTATTTCACGGCCCCCCTCAACAAAACCTACGGCCCCCAAGGGGGCCGCGGCTCACAGTTTGGGAAGCGCTGCTCTAGTCAACTCGGTTTAGCCAACTGCGGCTTTCTTCTGCTATCTAATCTTATATATGCCCTGAGCTAATACAAATTTCAATCAAAGATCGCCTCTCCAGATAAATTCATCAGATTTAAAGTAGCCAACGGACAAAGCACTTAACGCATCTTCTTTGATGAGCCGTAATCCAATACTGACGTGACCAGAACCTTGTATAGAGTGCATGATAACATCCTTTCTCCTTATAGTGGACGTTGTTTTGTTTAATCGATCTAAAAATATTCTGAGCTTTACTACTTATCAAACCAATAAGAGTCCTGAAGTTAAATTCCCTATTAGCCATATCCCTGTATTCATCATCTCTTTCTGAAACTTATATCCATATAATACCACCTTCTTACCCCATCGCATAGACATACATTTGTTCATTAGTTTAAATTGCGCTTTCAAGGTTATCTGAATACGTAACTACCCGAACCAACTTCATGTTAACAGAGAGGAGGCAACTGATTAAGAATATTAAAAAATTATCTCTTCCTCAACCTTATGTCTACATCTATACATCGGGCGAGCACTAACACTTCTGTTGATTATGAGATTATACTCAAGAAATTATATAATCTATAGTATGTTAGTACCGTGGATAGGCTGAGATAATCCGGAAACTTTAAAGATCGATCACGAAACTTTTCCAAGCCACTTCAAACCTACAATAAGCAGGAAGAATGGCACCAGCCGATGAAATTCATCTCCTGGTGAATGGCCAGGAGATGAATTATCCATGTCCATGGTGTGATTCGATTCCATGGATTGCTGATTTAAAAGTATAAGCGCACCAGCTCTGCCAATCAGAATGCGACATGACCAGCGATGAGCTAAGGATAAGGTTTGGCCTTAAAAGAAACGAAAAGGTGTCATGTATTACTTTTTTTGTATAAATTGGGAAGAAAAAAAAAACTAGTATGTTTATAAAAATCATACAAGCACTTGTAATAACCAACAGCAAATAATGACTGGAAATGAAATGGTTGAAACTATCTCGGAAATTCTCAATTGGGAAGAGGGCGCTAGGAGAGGAAATCTGGTAATTTGTGTAGTTCGATTTACCGTTGTCTTCACAGTGGGATTTTCATTTACTTTTTTTTTTTTTCGTACGTAATTTCTATATTTAATTTTTTCACCTTCGATGAATGATTAAAAATACATATACTGTATTTACAGTCGATAAGTTAAAATTAATTAAAATTAAACGATTTATCAATAGCAATTATATCTGAACAACAAAAAAAAATTCACGTTTATTTTTGTTGGATCGGGTAAAAATTACAGCATTGTTATGCAAATACAACACTTAGTTTTTTTGCAGTTACAGATAAAGCTTATCTTCCGTACAGGGGGAACACTGAAAAAGAATACTTGAAACTCATAGCACAGGGTTTAAAAAAAAAACAGCATACAGGAAAGTACTTTGAGCCAAGGATTACCTGGCCACAGACTGATTTATTTAGAGGCCTTGAAAACAACATGTTTGGCACTTTCAAGTATTATGGGTATTATGCAACATTTCGTGGATGATGTTTCAAAAAGGTGTATTCAAAAAAGTTCCTCCACAAGGCGTGAGTAATCTAAAACCTGCTGAGTCATTAAAAGTTAAAGTCTGCGTTATCAATACTTGTGAAGTGTGACTGTGTCCTTTAGATTTCCTCAACATAAAAAAAAAGGAAAACTTCAATAAATAAATAAAATAAATATAACCTATACATCAAGCTTGCCTTCGAGCTAACCATTCATAACACTGACGCACTATAGATTTACAACCTTTTATGGATGCATAGCAAATAAAAATAAAACTGGAAAGGAAAAAAAAAAAGTTGAAAGCCAGTACCTCATACATAAATCACCTCCCACTAACTTCAAATCCTATACATAGTTTCGTTGATACTCGTAAATCACACTGGAATGCAGAGTAGAACCATTCCAGGTTTCAAGATCTTCCGCTAGTGCCTTAATGAGCATCACTTGATCATTTTGACCATTAACATTAATAGCAAGCAATATAGCCTTTCCCAATCAAGTCAACCTTCATTGGGAAAAGCATCTGGTTCGAAAAATGTGCAATTGAAGCCCATGGTAAAAATATAGTATATATCCATTAATGGCTAAGTCGAAAACTCCAACTTCTCACTCAGTCTGCGCCAGAGCAGACCTTCTTGTTAACCTTACTTTTGGACACAGGCCAAAAATGACTTGGCCATGGAAAGATTTGGAGAAACCCATGCGGTTATCATTGATATTTCCAAGGCATCTGATCGCGTTTGGCATCAAGGCCTTCTCATCAAGTTATCATTTTGTGGTCTCCTTCCTTCCTTTTGTCATTGGATTGCCAGCTTCCCCAGATTTCTCTATCGCTACTGGGATATTCAGAGATCTGTACTTTCACTATCGCTTCTCCTATACATCAACGACTCTAACTTCAAATCCTATGAACAATTTTGTTAATGACAATCAGAGCCGTCGCCAGATTAGATCGTGCCCTGAGGCAAACAATTAAATATCGCCCCTGATGGCTTATAAGACAAAAATATAAGAAAATCTCCAATTGCTATTTTGTTTTTATTACAAGAGAAACATTAAAGCAAAACGATTGCATAATAATATTAATTAAATGTTTGCTCTACGGGGATATCGCACAATAAAACTGTTTATAAGCTCTTCTAAATTTAAATTATAAGCTATGTCCGCCTCTATCGATAGAGTTGCTAGAACGACCAATTTGCCTTGGGTCATTGATGTTCGCAAATCATTTTTAATCAGTTTAAGCTTGGAAAAACTTCTTTCCGCACTTGCTACGACGACACTTACAGTAACATGGTTGAACGGAGACCTTATTAAGCCGCGCCGTGAGGCAGACTGCCTTTATGCTACACCCTGTCCACGGTACTGATGACAATACTCCATTCCTTTTTATTCGAGAAACCTTTAGTGCTCAAATGATAAAGGTTTCAGGATCTTCCATAACCAATGTCTTAAATAGTGATTACCTCCCCATTCTGAAGTTGGGTGAAGATAATCTAGTCAATTTCAATGCTAATAAAAACAGATCCGTCATTGTCAAAGCTCCTACTTTACTCCCTCTTAATTCTGACAATATCCTGATTTCCATTCAAAATCGATTTCCCCTTCTTGGAGTTTCAAATCAAGTTTATCCTGACATAAACATATTATATACACACCCTCTTCAGCCTCAAAAACTTGACATTCTTTTTCCTTCAAAACGTTACTTCTCTCTTGCTCAACTCCTAACCCTTTCCTGTCCTAAATCCGACTGGCCTTAGCTTATTTTCACACTTGAGGGGTAACTCAAAATCTCCCTAGGAATTCTTGTTTGTATACAGAATAGAACAATTCGCCTAATAGTTGGCGCCTCTCTCACACAGACTTCCTCTGTTCGCTGTCTCATAGATGCTGCATAATGTTTTAATGTACATTTTCAGGGTCGCCTGCTCCACCGAAATGGCCACTACTATTCCTCCGCTTTCTTGCATTCCGTAAACATCCATACATAGCTCAACTTCAAACATATCGAACCAACGTCGCATTTTCTTCTTTCTATCAGTGGTGGCCCGTACATAAGCACTGCGACACTGCAGCGCCCCCAAGGAAAATATGAAAAAATTAAATTTTGTTTGTGTTTATAAATAATAACAATGCTTACAACATTATATAAATGCAATACCACATGTTAAAGGTTACAACTTATGTTTTGACATTGATTGAATAGTTAATAATTGGAATTGTTCGATTAACGCTTTAGATTACGAAACAAATACACTGCCATCTAACACAGCGTCGGAATTATCACATTCGGCCAATTGCAGTTAGACTCGTCGAAATTCGTTTGCGCTTATCATTGCACGTTACAAGTGATTCCGACACTGCTCGTTTGGGCAGTGTATCGTATGCTTGCGTTACTTCTGTGAGATACGAAACTTTTATTATTGGTACGTGTTCATGGTGAGGGTGAACTATTTTTTGTAAATCTTATTTTATTTTGTTAAAATAACATATGATTATTTATTTATTATAGATACAAGGCTGAATTATGACGAGCGTCACTTGAAAATATGAAAAGAATAATATTTTTTCAATTATCGTTACACGAAACAAATACACTGCGATCTAACGCAGTGTGAGAATTATCGAAACTTTTATTATTGATGTTTGTTCGTGGTGAGGGTGAAATATTTTTAATAAAGCAATTTTTAATATGTAAATTTATTTATTAATAAATTGGTTACTGATTAGGAAAAAAAGAATTTCTTTTTTTTCCCTTTTTTTTTTTGTAAATGCAGCACCCCAACTTAAAATTTTCACCGGACGCCACTGCATTCTATTCACCTCTAGTTTTTGGAGTAGTCTTCCCCATACAAGCTGTTCTTCCAAATTACTACAACCCCTAGTTTTTAAGAAAGATTTCTTCTCTCCACTTAACGTTTTGCTCAAACACGGCACTGTTGTGTTGCAAGTCTTGTGTGTATGACTTTTTCTACTTAAGATATTAATTTGTATTTTTCATTGCATTCTTCCTGAATATTTCTTGCAACTGTTTTTCTCTGTCACTCGATTTATTCTGCAAAGTACTTACTCCTTTATATCACCATCAAGGTTCTTTTTTTCTCGCTGCTAAGCTACCAAAAACATTTGGTCATCTTCATGATATTCATCTTCTTTATTCTTTCCAAAATGCACCCGTCACTTTTGTTTAGTCGATTTCACATACCTTTCCTATATTTTTCTCTATAATTCTTAAGAGCACAGGTTGACTTACTGGCGAAGAACTTTTTATCTTCATGGAGTTCTTATTTTTAGATACTAACCATTCAACTCCACCAAATACTTCTCCGGCTGAGTCAATCGATGCTTTCTTCAGATTTCACCATTCAAACTCTAAGGTTTGGTGTTTGTTTTCAAAAGCATTTATATTATTGAACTGACGTATAACACCTGAGAGTTGTTCAATTTATTATTTTCAAATCCAAGTAAATGACATTGCCTGTTTTAGGTCTTCAACAAGTGCCAACTTCAACTTTATTTATTTATTTGTTTTTATGCCAACTATCCTCTCTAATGACTCGAAGGCTGTTAGAGCTAAATGCACTATTACAACACTCTGTAGAATCACATGCACGAATAAGTCGAATCAATACGCACAAACACGATGCTCAATTTTCCATTTGAAATTTATCCGCATTACATTGAGTGCCAATACGAAACATGAAGTTTTCTTCGTGTTTTGGTTCGAGGCCATTGATTTCTTGTCATTGAACTCTTCTTTTCCCGTTCATTTCATATGTATATAATGGTCTCTGTGGCACTTCGTTTATTATTATTATTGTGACTCGGCATTAAGAAACTTTTTTTATTATTATTTAAATACCACCAGAGATTACTGACCGACATTTATTTATGATTGTGTGTGTGTGTGTGTGTGTGAGAGAGAGAGAGAGAGAGAGAAATACTGTCTTCCCCAATGATAAAGCCAACAACTGATGTGATCCCGCTCGTAGCCAAATTCGCTTAGGGGTCACGACCTTTAATTTGTTGAACCCGGGCAAAGCAGTTACACTTTACTTTCATTTTTAAAGTTTTTTTCCTTCGACAAGAACTGGCATGATTCACTTCTACAAAGTTAATTAACCACCCTATTATTCTTTTAAACTTTACTATTGTAGAACGGTATTTATCTGCAGCATACGTGATTATGATTCACTTCTTCAACTCTAATTAGCAATCTCATTATGTCTTGTGATAAACGACAATATTTCACGTGTTTACGAACAGTTGTATTAAAGAATATGTCCTCAGTGTTTAAATTATTACCATTGCCATCGTAATGATGATCATTTATAATTAGCGCATATGATTTTCAGGTTCTACTAGGAAAAGATATAATCATCTTGAAAATGAGTATTTTTATTTAAATCGGATTTTATTAATATTTGACGTAAAGCAGGATACGTCCCAATTAAAACATGCTTCAACTTTGGAAGCATACGTTTCGTTTCGGGGGGGGGGGTGAATTCTTTACAACTTGAACAGTTAATGTGTATTTAAATACAGAAGACTGATGGGTAATGCAGCGAATTCCGATTTGAATTGCACTATAAATAAATACGTGACCTGCGTTTTTCGGCTGATGCTATTAAGTGCAACGCATTAATCCGACTATTAAAAAGCAGCAGTCAGTGCCACTGGTTGGCAGTTTGCCTTCTCCAAATTAAAAACAGCAAAATCAACATTCACTATGCCTTAATTCGTGCCACCGCTAGAATAACGATAAACAAATGAGAATAAAAATATTCAAGGATTGTAGAGAAGTGCACAGCATACTGAAAATATATAATCACCAAGGAAGAATTACAATCCTTTTTTCTTTAGTTGCGTGTTTTGCCTTAGAAAATTATTTGTATGATTTAATGATATTTGAAGCGCACACGTTTTCAAAGGCCAACGGAACACTATGCAGCAATGCCATAATAGAAACCCGATAAATGATACGAATCAATAACACACACACACAAATTGAACTCTCAGCCGGTTGGTTAGAATGCGGATACACTAACCATCGGGCCAAACAGGCCAGCCATTTTCTTGTGCACGCCGACTTCAGCCCAGCCCTGCCTTAAGGTGGTAAGCTAGAACACATTCATCACAGCGAAACTTCAGTTTTGTTAGCAAGGAAAACCTCATCAAAAGAGCAATGTTCCTTAGCGTATTGGGAATGAATCTTATCCCCAGATTCCCACAGGCAGGAATCCTAACTTAGAAATAATAAAGTTTCGTAAGATTATCACAATTCTGGATACTGGTCTTCATTAATCATATGTTGCACGAGTCAAGCTTCCTTTTTTTCCAGATTTTAAGATGATAACACTAAATGTAATTACATATATTATTAGTGGCATGCGAATGAATTATCTTAATAATATTGCACTCCAGAAAACAATAGTGATTTGGTATCTGTGTTAACCACAATGTATATATAAATAAATGGAGGGGAGGATCCGTCCACTGCTCGCTAACTCCCCTCCAATCCTAGACTGCAAAGCTTCTCGTTTCCGGCTGAAGGCCAGTAAAGCGGCTCATCAAAAGAATCCGTGACCCAAATGTCAGCAACAGATAGAGGACACAATGCATTGCATTGTGCAACTTAAATGTTTCACTTATTCGAAGTAATACTACAATTCGATACTAGTACTAGTACCAGCCAATGAAATTATTATTTTGTTTGTTAAAAGCAGATATCATACTTGTGCCTAGTAGCGCCCTCTAGAGCATTAAAGTCGTATCACTATTGTAATATAGCACTAATATCACATATAACCAGAGAACGGAATAGCAAAAAAAAAACAAACAAAAAAAAAAAAAACATCAGGTTGTTGTTGTGATTTATACATCGCGCGCGCGCATTTTGTCGCGATAAGGGAGTAGAACGCGCAATGCGTTGATAATAACAGTAGCATAATAATATATGCCGGACTACTGTAAGGTCCACATGAACATGCCCAGCTAAAGTAGGAGGGGCACAAACAAGTAGCTTTAGCAATCTGCTGATGTAAAAAAAAGAAAAAAAGTACAAGAAAGTAATTTGATTTTTTGCAGTGAAAGTGATAGCATCAAGAAATATACCATTGAATATTTATCGAAAAATGTCAATTTAAGAAACAAATTAAATTGGAATAAAATTCGAACGAGAAAATGTAAATTATTTGGGTATTTTTTTTTAATGGAGAGCCCATCCACGAGAGGTTGATTAACCTATAGCACGTTGTTACCTGGATGGGCAATAAGGACCTTATTCACGTTTAATTTGAAAAGCTGTGGGTTGTGTTCCTTGGGAAATAGATGTGGTGGAAGGCTGTTGCACAGGGCAGTAGTGGAAATGGTAAAAGAAGATGATGAGAATTTTGTTCAGTGGGTTTGAGGTCGAACTGTGAGAAGGTGCTGGTTAACTGCTGCAAGCGTTTGGACAGATCTGTAAGTGTGTGTGGGGGGGGGGGGATTATTGATGCCAATTCTGATGAACAGCGGTATTTATAAAGGATGAAGGCTGCGGAGAACTGAAATGCATGTGCGAAAGAGTGGAGATATCAGTGTGAGAGAAAGGGGTCGTCAATCAATCTAACTCTACAGTTATTGATCTCTTTTCTGTAGAGAATACAGTATTTTCATATACTCTTAGGGACACTACCCTAGATATAAGAGCAGTATTCAATGGTCGGGCGGATTTGTGATTTGTTTAGGATTAAGAGCTATTCAGAGTTAAACGCCTCGAACGAAAGAAAAACCTAATTTTTTGGATGCAGAAGAAGCAATAGTTACGATATGCTCACGCCAAGGTTTGAAGTAAAAGAATAATTTCCGAAGGTTAATAAAACATCGAGATGTAAATTCAACTGTATGGAACAATAAAGATCTAACAAAAGAAACCAAAGTACTTATAAATCAGTAGTCCTACGGGTCTTAACTTATGCCTATGAAATAAGAATAGAAAGATAAATACGACGTGTGAAATGAAAATGTCAAGAAAAATAGTCAATAAAAATGAAAAGATTTATAAAGGTCAGATGCAGTGCACGAACGAATGTCCAAAAAAGACAAGATCAGATTGGAATAAACATAATAACAGAATGAATTTAAAAATAATAGTTAAATCAGTATGCAACTGTAATTCAAATACAAAAAAGACCAACTAACAGATTAAAAAAATTAAAAAATAAAGTTGAAGATTGCCTGCAGTGAAGTATTGCAAACACAAAGGCTAACGCTTAATTAGAGGGAAGGCATACGCAAGCACGGCTATATATATACTGTATACACACACGTACCGTGTGTGTGTGTGTGTGATAGATAGATAGATATAGAGAGAGTTTAGTTCACAGGCTTATTCTTTTTAATATCGTTCGGATCAGACAGTCGTCAACAAGTCGTTACAGAACGCCTTCTGTGAGTAAACCGTATCAACGTACATTTATCAGACAGTGTTAATGTGATAGAGTAGAGACATGAATATCTCGAAGAAATATATTTTAAATCAAAAAGCGTTTGCAAAAAAAAAAAAAAAAAAAGCGCCTACATAGCACCACTGGGAAAATGACAGACATGCGCCTGTTCGATCAGAAAAGACCAGCATTCTCATCATGACGAGAATAGCTAAACAAGAACAGACAGATAAATGCAAAGCGATCTGAAGAAGAATCTTCAAATAGGATTTTTCAAATGAAGATGAGTGAGCCCATCTCGTCCGCTAATAGCAGGTTTTATCTTTCAAAAACAAATTCTGGTTTTCTTTCATCAAAACAGGTAAGCCCAGAAAATACAATTAACAGACAAAAATACTGTATAGTGTGGTGTAGCGTACATGATAGATTATTATATGTGTGTGGATGAGCGAATTATGTAGATTACTTTATAAATCGTAATAATGTTTAAATGTAATTAATACAATACGAATGATTTCTGACTTCTCCTTGTATGTTTAATTTTTTTAAAAAAAATACTATCTTCAAATAGTTCTTTTGTGCTGTCACCCACCTCTCTTTAAGTTCCCCAACAGACTTCAAAGCTATTTCGCGAAGAGTATAGAGGGCAACATACCCTTCTCTGAAAATGGCATTCATATAGGAATGGTTTGCATTGAGACAATAAATGCAACCCGATCTAAAAGGCAATTGTTGAATGTGGTATTTTCACTGCATTGAATTTCTAGAATACGCTACATGTGACAATCTATATGATCAATACATTTTTACGACAAATTCAATCAGGTTTTTTTTTGTTTTTTTTTGGGATGTTTCTTTTTTTGATACAATATAAACAAAACATAAGTATTATGTATGAACAGAAGCGTATAAGTGCCTTAAATCTACGAAGAGTGAATTAATAATAAACAGAAAAAAAATACTCTGATGTTTATATAATTTAATTTAGTTTTAGACTTTTAAAATTTCAATTTTACGCTTAAAATGAAACTATATTTCTATTTTCAAATGCTCCGAAGAACTGCACTACACCAATTATCACTGGAAGCAAATGTTTGCTCCCTTGGAACCCGCCTCACGTGTTTTCTGTTGCTGGTGTTCACCCACATACACATACACACACCAAAGATTTGAACTCTCCCACTTTGTCTCGTGATCTTGCATATCTGTCTCCTTGAGTATCCGTCAAGTAGGATATCGATTCCTGTGATAATTCGCACGTGACACGAGCACGAATGTGTTTTAAAAAGGAAGTTGAAGTCTGTGTGGTGCACGCAAAGAAAAAGTTCATGTATGAAGTGGAAGTCGAAACCAATCATCGAATGCTTTGCATGTACCCTGGAGAGGATGCATTGGCAATTGATTAATTAACTCAAAATTCCAATCTACTATGGAATATTGGTTACGAAACTGAAATTGTAAAAAGATATGTTTTCACGCGGAGTACTCTTTCGTGGAAGTTAATTATTACAATTACTGATTATCACAATATTACTACTGTTCTTAGTAATCAAAACTGTAGAGATAGGACTTTTTTTTTAATCATTCTTGATTTAAATATCTAACCTAAACGACCATTAACAGCAATAATATAATAATTGCATAATAACCTTTTCGACTACTGTATTACTGCAATGTCTGATTTCTTATTCTCTTGTTTTGGGTTTATTCAAATTCATGCGAGAATCAATATGCTCAATGATACGACAAAAATTAAAATAAAAGAACAGAAATAATAAATTATTCGGCGACAGGGTCCAAGTGCGTGCGTGTTTTACAGCCGTATGTGAATGTTCAATATTTACATACAGCTATTCAGATTTTTGAATGAGTAGATTTAATTAGAAATATGTTTCAAAATCAATGTCCCGATTTCATTTCCAGGGGCATATTAAAATAGTTAACAGGCAGTAGCTTACTAACAATTTTAATCTGCACCCTGGCAATGCTTCTCATAATCGACTCTTAATTAAGAATTCTTCAAAGGTATAAAGTGCCTTTAGGCACAACCAGATAGCAACGAAGTGTATTTTACTTTTCTTCTTTTTATTTTTTAATAAGATTTCAAACTAGGTTTTTGCAAGCCTAAGTTTCAAATGTTTTTTAATTGTTTTGTTAAGTGTGGCGAGTTAAAAAATAAGTCATTTTATGTTTTTTCAGAATGCTTTTTGATAAATGAATGATTATTAGTGAAATTTCCAAGGATAATTATCTTAAAATGTGTAACTGACCTGGATCACAGTTGGGTCATTTGCCTTAACTACAGTGCTACGAAAAATCTACATGCCCCACCCTCCAAATTGGGGCTCAAAAAAACAATAATCGTAGTTATTATATTATTATTATATGGGCACCTCCATGGAGTCCGAAGACTCATTGCGGGAGACCCAAACTATCCGCACAATCAATCATAACTTTCCTTGAACCCATTAACAAAAAAAGCACTCACAACTGACTCTGGCAACCCATTCCACTCATTCGCAACTCTCCAAGCAAAAAATGTAGTCCTTACACCCCTAGTAACCACACCTTTATTCAATTTCGAGGGATGAACCCCTTGTTCTGGTCCCTCTAACCAAGTGCCGAAACATTTTCCCGCCATCTATCCTATAAAACTCTTTAAGCAGCTTAAATGTTATTACAATATCCCCTCTTTTTCTCCTATCAACCAACTTCTGCAATCCACACTCTTAATCCATCCTCATAGGGAACATTCCACAGACCACTCACCTCTGAATCTTCTCCACCACTTCCTCATCCCGAAGAAACCCTGGAGATCAAACCTGAACACACTAATCCAGATGTGAGTGTATAAAGCCTTATAAAGAGGAATTACAACTTCCTTATCTCTACTTGTTAATGTGTTCTTCAACAGCCAAGTAATCTTATGGACTACCTTAGGAATACATCCTCTAAACTTTAACTCTCTGTCTATCACCACTCCTAAATCTCTAGCTGGAATACAGTGCCATCAATGTGATACACAACTTGTAATCCATTTATCCCAAAATGCATAACTTTATATTTCTCCACATTAAGCTGATATATCCATTATCTTTTGCCCATACTGACAGCCTATTTAAATCATCCTGCAAGCTTTCCACATCGCCTTGATTAACTATTACTCTACCTAATTTCATATCATCAGCAAACAACTGAATATTTCCTTTCAGGTTATTTGCTGTATCATTTATGTACAAATCAAACAGCAATGCTCCCAGCACAGTCACCTGTTTTCGCCTCGATTATGTCCCTCCATAGACCACTTTTTGGTATCTGCCCAACAGCCACCTTCTTACCACTTAACCAGCGTCACATCCATCCCTATTTATTCTAATTTGCGTAACAGAGTTCCCTGTGGTATTCAGTCATTACCAACATCACTGCTGAATTGGCAACTATAGCAACTCCATATTATATAAAAATCTAGATATTGCAAGGCAAAGATCCCTTAAAAAACAAAAAAAAAAAAAATTCCAATTTCGATTACGATATCTCTCACTAGTACAACCTGGTGCTAAATCCCGGTTCACTCAACCGCAAGAAGCATTGATTTTTCTTAATGTTTCCGATTTTAGCTAGTAAATAATCATCTAATGAAATATTCGAATTCGTAATGTGACCGTTTTAAAAATAAATAAATAAAAAGATAACATTTTGCTGCAAAATTTTTTCTACATTTATTTGGAGCAGAATCTATTAATAAGAGCGATATTTCTTTAAATTAGACTTCCGAAACTAAGAATTTAAACTATTTTTGAATAGCAAGTTCTCTGCGCATGTGTCAAATATTTTACTCGGTCTATTTGAGTTAAATGAGCTTTGGTTTCTTTATGATACTGGTGTGCAAAGTACACGTATTATAATAGCTGCATTCTTTAGAACTTAAGTAGGTTAAATCGGTGCAGACTTCTATTATGCAATGTTCTCCGATAATAGTGGATTTAACACTAGTTTTAAAGAATACTAGTCTTCAAAAGCATTTCAACATTTCGTGCACCACCTGTTTCCAGAAAATTAAACACAAAACGTTTGCTTTATAGACAGCAGACGATAAAAATGTAAAACTTATTTCGTCGAAATTAACAATGCTAACACCATCTGGTGGTGCTACTAGGATGCAAAATTACATTTCTTTTATTCTGTCATTATACTAGCAGAATGGTGTTCACAATTTCACTGTTTCGGTTCTAAGTATTTCTTTTCGTGTTAGCATCGTTCAAAAAAACATATGTCCTTGTTAACCAGAAACCGAGAAAATTCATTTCGAAGGTTTTCCGCGAATGACGGAGTTTTCGGAATGACAGGTGTCGCTGTAATCAGCTGTTCCTTACATTGTTTCCGGCTAACTGAATATGGAAAGTTGGTAAAGTTCTATTTTATAATATTAATAAATAATGAGTTCAACGAAATAATGTGAAATGGCCAGAAAATTAAACTGGTATCTTTACGTTTGCCAGGAAACATTAAAAAGACAGTATGTTTGCGGATACGTCCTATTTATTTTATTTTTTATATATATGCATGCACGCTTCACTTAGCTTGTATTATGCATAAAAAGTATGGTTTCGTGCATAAACACGACAATCAATTTTATTACTTAATCAGTTTCATATTCGGTGGTTTCAGTTTACGTTATTAAGCCTAACATTGATAAATACGTATGCTAAACTTGGGGGTCAAACAACTGAGGAAGTTCATATAAAAATGCTATATATATATATATATATACACAGTATATGAATTCTTATACCACATAAGCTTATATACAGAAAATGGGAAGAAAGCACAGCTCATATAGACTATCGACTTACCTCTTTTCATTAAATACTACAAATCGGATCAGATTAACGGCAGCTATAGAAGGGAGATTATTTACGGTCCAGTACTCTTCACAGAACAAGGTCAAAGTTCATGTGACAAACTGTATAAAAGTCCTTGAACTTATAAAAACCGAATATCTACACGAAGGCCAACAAACTAAACCTACAAGAAATCCTGAAAGCTTCTAATGTCAGTGTGCGCATCGCCAACACCTTACTGCTAAAGCAAAACTACAAAAGACTCCTCTTAAAAAAAAATAAATAAATAAAACCGTCGCCATCCGTTCACCTCACGGCGTCGACGTGGCCAGAGTTTGTATATACACGGCAAAAATCAGCTGGAACTTCCACAGCCACATAGGCACCACGAGGTTTAACTGTCTGTATTGTCAGGGCGCCAATCAGTCTAAGTTGTTTGTACGCGCAGCTGGTGTGCGCCCGTGGGCGATACTATCCTTCGGAAGGGGTATTCAGTAGAGTAATGTGCACTATAATTGAAACACAACAAAATCTAGTGAAAGCATCTAGTCCTGAACGAGTCTGTCTTTCTCACTCGCACACACACACACACCCACAAGCAAAAAAAATTCATTTTTTTTTTCAGAAAAATTAGAAATCATCATTAGCATGTGATTTTAAATTTAAAGAACTGAAATTACGATTAAGATACAATGGTTCGAACCCAATGTAACATGAATGTTTTTCTATTTAGGCCGCAAATAAATTTCATCGCCCGGTTTGAAACCACTAAACTGCTTCACGGAGGCCTAAAGTGGCTAAAAGTTCCACTGGTTAGTAGCAATATACAGGTATCCCTTGATTAATGCGGTTAATTAATCCTTCGATGTTACCGCGTATATTAAAATCGCGTTAATGAAATCTATTAATGAATGGTAAAAATTACAATTCGTCTATGGTCAATTACTCTATTAATAATTCGTTTTATATGGTACTCTTTTAGGAAAGATAAAAAATTGATGCAAAGTAAATGTTTAATAAATATTTACTGAATTTTTTTTTATCAAAAGAAGTTATCAAGAGTCGTTTGAACAGTTTTAGTTTTTTTCTTATCGGCATAAATTTTACGATAACAAGTAAAATGACTCTCCAGACCTCGGCAAACAAGCAATAAAACCTAAAGAAAAAACACTGCAAATATAATACATGATGGTAGAAATTAAGTGGATATTGAATCCAACATTATTTCATAGCCGAATATATAGAAACTACACGAGTTTCGTGCCGAATATATAGAAACTAAACGTTTCGGCGGATGCAAGCATAAGCAAACTTATGGGCAACTCGTAGTAAAGGTGGAATAAGCTTCAGATCACTTTCCTTAGTATTTTCCATAATGTAAAGCACATCTCCTAGAGGACATGTATGATAAATAAGCCTTTGGCTCTCTATTTCAGTAATACATGATGGTTTATTTATTTTCAGTTACAATCTAGAAATTATTGAACAAAATAAAAATAAATAAATAAACTAAACCATACCATCAAATATCACAAACCTTTACATAACACGTGTTAAACCAAACTGGCAGCAAAAAAAAAAAAAAAAACAGTGCGGAATATCACTCGTAACATATGAATGCACAGCTACTCATGACCTCCAAGTTATACACTGAACTGTGTAAGAATATTTATATTAAACATTTTTAATGTTTAATATAAATGGCACCATACCTGCTTGTCTCTACCGTTCGCATTAAGCCAGAAATTCCCTGAGTAGCCTTAATAACTTTTGCAAAGATTGTATTCTCTGCATTTCAACTTACAATCTAAGAACACTTCGCGATGCTTCACTTCCTGAAGCGAAACTTCAGCGATACAATACAATGAACTTCATCTCATTTCCTGCGACCAACTTTCATTTTAAACTTCGAAGTGGCATCACAATTTATCCGACCAGGACGTCAATCTATTCAAATTCTTTTGCAGCAGCAACACGTCAGAAATCATTGATATTACTTTCCCCAATTTAGCATCATTAGCATAGACCTGAATATCTCCTTAAACTGTGAATAAATATATTTATATTATAATTATATATAAATTAAACAATCTTCAGAAGAGAACCGCGTGGATGTTAGTGGTTTTTTTTTTTTTTTTTTGCCACCTTCACTGGTTGTAAGATACGGGCTACTTCGAAACATTCTATATTCAACTTACGCCGGAAATATTCTTTTGAACTGGGAGGGGAGGGGGGGGGCTGAAGGAAATAAGCAAGCGACATTTAAACGCACTGTACTGCACGCGCTGACGATTAATGTTTCAACAATTAATGCCACAGAGACGATATTTTCCAGTTATGAATGCACCTACAAATTTCCTGGATACGGCTGGCGACACCTGCCTGTAACCTCCTCAATAGGATTGTTGCAGCGTGTTCTTGTAACTGATAACACGTGCTATTCAATTGCACACAGTAGCAGATGATAATACAAATATGATAATCCATATATCTGCTTGTCGCTCGCCTAAATGATGTCACACGACTAACTTTATTATTACGAGAAAAAATCAGTGAATGGACGTATACTCCTTGATAAAGGTCAAACGATGCCGGGAAATAAGAAAAAGCTTCAGCTTATTCTTACTTTGAATTTGTAAAGTATTTATTTCAGAATACTTACACGTATGTTAAAAAAAAAGAAAAAAAAAAGTTTTCATAGCATCAACTCCATTGGTTAGTCACATTGTGCGAATGGAACGGACAGACTTCCTCGCCTGGTAATTGAGGGCACAAAACCCAGGGGAAGACCAATATTAACATGGCACAAAGTCCTTAGAACGGCATTGAACTTTCAAAGCTGTCAGCATATGAAAGAGCTTGTTTCGAACAGAGAACGGTGGAAGGCTCAACCCGTCTTGAGAACGGATAATAAGAACAAGAAATTGATGTGAGTATGAAAATCCCAATTAAAAACGGAATTGCACAATATTAAATATTAAGTTGAGACAACTAATCAAGCATGATCCAATATAATACATATTCCTCTTGTAGATATAATAATGCGAAATTTACAAGGATTATTACAGTTATGTCTGTTGAAAGTTTTTTCCCACTTGGCTAGGCTATAATAAATTTAGTTTAATCCTTTATCCAAGTGTAAGCAAACAAAGTTTGCGCCCGCCCTAAGTATCTTCAGGACTGAGGCAACTCGTGGTAAAGGTGGACTAAGCTCTCATCACTCCTTGTCTCAGTATCTCCCATAATGCAAAGCACATCTCCTTGTGGACATGTGTAATGCCATGTATTAAGGGAAGGGCCACTACCCAGACCGGTTTCGACATTTATTGAGGTCTCGTCAGTGGGAGTCAGATCCAGAAATAAGGCAGAAGCAATGGAGAAGTCATATTTACCTACACGAGTTGCCAAAAGGTGTCTCACCTTATTAAATTACTCTGGATTTAGAGAAACATATTGGAAATTCTTTTCCACTTGGTTAGACTATAATAAATTTAGTTTAATCCTTTATCCAAGTCTAAGCAGTCCAGAAGATACTTCACACGCAAACTTTGTTTGCTATACCTTTTGGCAACTCGTATAGGTAAATATGACTTCTCCGTTGCTGCTTCTGCCTTAGTATCACCACTTCTGGGTCTGACTCCCACTGACGAGACCTCAATAAATCTCGAAACCGGTCTGGGTAGTGGCCCTTCCCATAATGCTATGCATTATGGGAAGAGCCACTGAGGCAACTCGTGGTAAAGGTAAACCAAGCTCTCATCACTACATGTCCGCAAGGAGATGTACTATGCATTATGGGAGATACTGGGACGAGGAGTGATGAGAGCTTGGCTCACCTTTACCACGAGTGGCCTCAGTCCTGAAGATATTTCGGGCGCAAACTTTGTTTGCTTACACTAGGATAAAGGATTAAACTAATTTTATTACAGTCATGTCTATCAATGAATGTGTTCAGTGGCCAGTTTGTTTTTCGAGAATAAAAATCTAAGTTTCCAGGAAATAAAGCTTGATACCCCTCCCCCACCTTCTAACTCATCTTTAGCGGAAAAAGTCGTTATAAATGCTGTTCGCAAAATACATACCCTCGAACTAAGGTCGTTCCATCTGAGGATCTAATGTTGAGTCGTCCTCGCCAATAGGCTTCGATACTTTACTGCATGTAAAAAAACTTACTGAAAGAATGTGAATGCAGGCGTACTTCTGGGGGAGGGGGTATTCGTATTCTTTTATGTATTGAAGTGCTAGAAATATTTTAATCAAAACACAAATTGTCCTTCTTGAAAGGCTAACTACTGATTCTTGTCACACGAAGGATGAGATTCGATGGATGAAGCTTCTTTTTCAGGTCTAGAAACTGTCGTGCGGTTGCTTCGTTGGCAATAAAGATTTTTCATTCTTCAAAAAACTGTGTATAAAAGCAAACAAAAAAAAACTTCACCACCACACTATTTTCTATAAAATGTTATTAGCTTAGCATCTGCGAACCTCTTCTTATTAAGAGTGCTGACAAGTAAGAGGAGACGTTTGTCGGTTTTCTATATGAGATAAAAGTTTATCTCTTTTGCTAACCTCTTCAGATATTTTTAGCAAATTAAATACGAAACTCTCCTTATCAGCAAACCCCCTTACTACAAAGTCTAAAGGTGAATAGATATAACATGCTAACCTAAAGCCTTGAAAGACATCGCTTTTTTTTGTGTGTGTACATAGGAAAACGAACTTGGCTATAGTGGGATAAATGAAATAGTTTAAAACATAAGGTTTAAAGCGTCGTCATTCTGAGTATACAAAATATTTTAATGTTATTTAATAATAAACAACACAACATTCTTAGTTTAAAGTCTGCATGCAAAGAACTCTATTTCAAAAATGCAGTCGGGAACGAATCAGAACTTATGTAAAAAAAAAAAAAAAAAAAAAAAGGGCGGGGGGGGGTTAGTTGTATCCTTCGTTTCCTAAGGTCAGCATGAAAACAAATTTTTTTTCAATGAACAGGATTACTTTCCTACTGCCTCAACGTACACGCATCTTAACAAGGTGAGCTAACGGATCTCATACGGGAATAGATACTTTGTATAAAAATAAAACAATAAATAATTTAAAAAACATCTATAAAACTTTTCCAATAATGTCTAAGTTTTTGAAGGAATGCTCATCAACATATTTCATCTTCTTTATAAATTTGCAACAGAATATAAGCGCCCCTAGTACAATCGGACCATAATTTTTTTCCCCTTTCAATTTGAAGTGAGTTGGCTAATCTCATATTTGTTTTTATTTATTTAATATTAAATTTTCTAATAATTAGCTTATTCATTAGGCACCTATGATCGTCTATATATCCGTGGTGCATGTAAGAGAACGCGGCCATGAATTGTGAAAAAGAGAAGCAGGATTCAATCCGTACAAGGAAATTATTTATACCCCTTGAAATACGAAGAAAGTTATATACTGAAGATGATTATTACTACAGAAAGTTGTGGTGAATAACAACATTGAATAGCATCGCTTTTTGGGAGTATATTTACTCCCAAAAAAATATTATTTTTTTGGGAGTAAATATAAAAGATAACTTTTATATTTACTGATGTTGCTTATGTAATGTTCCCACAAGAGAAAATATAATGATCTGCCGTAAGAGGGCGCTATGATCGATTACAAAAAACGGAAATAGTCTGTCCATAAACAGAAAATACATATTCCATATAGAACACGAAGGGAAGTTTTAGACTAGAAATGGATATCATTATCACGTTCTTTTCACCACCTTTCACTTTAGGATGGAAAGTGCATGGTTCTAGGAAAAAGCTTTATATGGGCTGATGGTGAGTTAGCAAGTTTTTTTTTTTTTTTTCTCTTGAAAACTCCGATTTTTCATCCCTGGCCTCAGAGCTTGGTGGTTCTAGTAGTAATTCCAAAACAATCCAATCCCACAATTTTCAATGCACGAAAAAAGCTAGGCAGAATTATTATTAGAGACCAGTAGGATATTATTATTATTTATTTATTTTAGTTTGAATTGCGAAAAAAGTAGCCAATATCGCTAAACGGTGAACACTCTTATAAAGGTTCGTTATATTATACTATACTAGAAATTTATATTCACAGTTTGGGCATTTATTTTACTTCATATTAAAATAAATCTTCAATAGAAGATTTCATTCCATTTAATATGGATGGGCATGTAAGGTAAGATAAGGGTTAACCAGTCTGATTTAGGTAAATTTTCAAACGCCTCAGAATTACCGTATCATTAGCGACCGGTAAGAAGAAGATTGGAATAATTGTGCATCAACAACAACGTGAGACTGCTTTCCAAAACTAGAAAAGTTTTAAACATTCATTCCTATTTAGGTTGAGTTTCTGTAACAGATTTTAACTTTACAAGTTTCTTTTTTTATGCACGTACCGGCCATTGAATTAAAATCCTTTAGGCAGACATGTGTGAACATCAGTTATGCAACGCATATGCAAAATACTTGGGTCACCACATGTTCTAGCCAACTATTTTAAGAATGCTGCTGATCAGTAATCGTCAAAAGTGTTGATCACAAGAGGAAAACAAAAGATCTTTCAGAGTTCGATAAAGGGCTTATTGTGGATGCCCCCGTCTGGCTGGAGCCACGATTTTGAAAACAGTAGAGCTCAGTGGTTTCTCAAAAGGTGAGATATCCCGGGTGTTTAATCAGTGGAAAAATAACCCACATTGCTTGTCTAAGATGCGTAACTATGGTACTAAGACAGTCTCTTAGGAGCGGGATTGCCGTCGTCTGAGAAGGCTTGTATGGACAAATAGAACCTTATGTGTACAGCAATTGACCGAAGCATTCGATGGACTGCTCACGACCCATATACGGAAATTCAAGAGGATAGGTATTAAAGATCCAACACGATATTAAACAAAAGTTTCTAATTCAGTGGTCGGTATGCCTATTTTAGAAACTGATTTTTAACTTAAGGACTTCACTTTTCTTCCAAGGAACCTTTGGACCGGAAGAAATTACATGCTAGAATAAACCTGATCTGTCACACTTTAAAATGGAAACAATTACTAATTATTATTTCTCAATAATTTGAAAGTAATAACCATTAAATAGACATCATCATCATCATCATCATTAAATTCCTGCCATGTACCCTCAAGGGGTGTACAGGATATGATAGTACTACATGAAAATTTACATCATTACTAACTTCTTATCTACAATTTTTCTCCAAATCAGTCTGTTACTTGTCAAGACTCCAACATTATCAGATCTTATATTTCTATCGTCGAAGGCACTTTGTACCGTATCAATCCACCTATATCTCGGTCTTCCTCTGGGTCGTTTTCCTGCCAACCTGGCAGAGAACACTTGTTTTGCTAATCTTTCCTCTCCCATTCTATTTAAGTGACCATACCATCTGAGATTAGCTCTGCTAACGCATTCCTGGATGCTGACAATGTCAAGTTCTTTCCTAATATCCTCATTTTTAATATGATATTGCCATTGATGCCATCTGTTCACGCCTCTAATCTTTCTCAGAACTCTCATATCTGTGGTCTCTAGTCTTTGGTCAAGTGTTTTACTTCTGACCCAGCTCTCAGATCCATAAGTTAAAACTGGTTTGAACACTGTCTTGTACACAGCTAATTTAGTGTTCCGACTGATTTCTCTCTTATTCCATATGAATTTATTCAATTGACTTCCCACCATACCAGCTTTGCTGATTCTGTTGTCTATTTCTATATTTAATTTACCATCTTCAGTAAAAATCGTGCCTAAGTAGCTGAAATGTTTTACTTGTTCCACAGGTTCTCCATTCACAACACAGTTGACATTTTCAATGATTCTGCCTATTTTCATTGTCTTTGTCTTTTTATTGCTGACCTTCATGCCATATCTATTACAACAGCTATTCAATATAGTCAGAGAATCTGGCAGACTTGCAGCAGATTTATTTAGAAGTATAACATCATCTGCATAAAGCAAAGAGCTGACATTAACATCTCCAATTTTGATATCATATTTAATACCACTTTCCTTCATAATGTGATCCATATAGATAATGAATAACAGAGGGGATAATGTATCCTTGTCTCACACCAGATTAAACATTAAACCATCTTCCTGTACTTCCTTCAATTCTAACTGCTGACTTACAACTCAAATAAAGACTAAGTATTGCTTGATATAATGCCCCATTCACACCATATAACTGCAGCGTATTGAATAGCTTCTCTCTTGGCACCTTGTCATATGCCTTTTCCAGATCGACAAAACTTAAATACAGATCTTTGTTATATTCCCGTGCTTTCTCGACTATTTGTCGTAAAGTGAAGATCTGATCCTGACAGCCTCTATTTGGCCTGAATCCAGCTTGTTCTTCACCAAGCTTTTCTTCCACAATTCTTCTCAACCGTTTCTCAAGTATACTTGCATAGATCTTGCCAGGAACACTCAGTAGGGAAATACCTCTGTAATTCTCACATGCAGTTTTATTTCCCTTTTTATGTATGGGTACTATGAGAGCTCTACTCCAGTCATCGGGAATTCGTCCCTCAGTCCAGGCTTTCTGAACTATGCAGTGCAGCCACTGTAAGACTCTTATACCACCATACTTCAGCATTTCTGGTCGAATATCATCTACTCCTGCTGCCTTTCCACATTTCAAGCCTTTGATGGCTTTTTCTACTTCTAGTATGGATATGTATTTCTGACTGCATGCCTGTTGAGTGTTTTTTACCACTGTGCTGTCATCACTGCTTGTTTCATTTAGCAGTTTTTCAAAGTAATTACTCCATACCTCAAGGATAGCTTTTTCTCCCGTTTTCATGTCACCGTTATCATCCCTAACTCCTTTTACAGCACTCTTTCCTCCATTCCTAAGCTTCTTCAACAACCTCCAGAATATTTTGCCACCTTCTTGATATTTATTTTCTATATTCTTGCCAAAGTCCTCCCATGTCTTTTGTTTAGCTAGTTTTACACACTGTTTAGCTTTCTTACATTTGTCTCTGTATTCTGTAAGAGTAAAAGCTGACTTATTTGCCAGGAACTTTTGATATGCTTTCTTCTTTTCCTTCACTGCCTCTTTAACTTCCTGTGTCCACCAGGGAGTTCTGATTTTTTTATCCTTGCACACAACCTCACCACATGCCTCTCTGGCAGAATCAATCAATGTTTTCTTCAGAGTTTGTCACTGAATCTCCAAGGTTTGATTCCTGCTCTCAAACTCTTTCATTTTCTTTTCAATAATCTTTGTGTATTTTAGCCTACAGTTCACATCTGAGAGATGCTCAACTTTTATTCGCGTTAAAACTTTCTTACATGCTATTCTTTTCAATATGAAATTCAATTTTATCCTGCTTAAGACTAAATAGTGATCACTTCCAATTTCAAATCCTCTGTACACTCTGGTGTCCTGCACCAGGGAGAAAACATCACTATCAACAATAACATAGTCAATGAGACTTTTCTTATTCCTAGCCTCTTCTCTCCATGTGAACATTAAATAGACAAGTGGATTTAATGTACTTAACTTCTTAGGTTAAAAGGGCACACATGAAATACAAGGTTGTAAGCCTGATAATATTTTGATAGCGCATAACTTACAATATAATGTTGTTAGGACACGTAGTTTCAAAACTGCAAAAATACCGTCGCATAGCGAAGCTTAATGGAAAGTATCGTCTTTAGTGGTACTGAAATTGTTGCACGCAGTTGGCTAGATTGGAGCTTCAATGTCTTTGAAAGCTTTGCTCCTGCACGTGAGGTATTCTTCATGATCAGAAACTTAAAAAAATGCAGGAGGAAAATCCTTCTTTGTAGTAAACCTAGTCTTAAAAAAGTGACTCTATCCTGAATTAAAATATCGGGCGCTGATAAGAGCAAGTTAGAAATCTTGTCTGTAAAATCCTCAGAGTTTCTTATGTACGAAGAATTACCAATAGCGAATATTGCCTGACCCGTTTATAAATAAGGCTGACGAGAATCGACTGCTAGTCAAGTTGGCCTAATAGCTTTTTGCCGCATAATTCAAGCCCCAAATGATCTGAGTGGAACATTTGCTTCCCGCGCTTTAGTGAGATCGCACAACCTTAAACGCCTGATATAATGTATCCAAATCTTATCAATTCTTTGTTCAGTAAATCCACTGAGATTTTTATTTAATCGTAATGCGAGATTGCGTCTCTTGAGATACAGCGGTGCATAGAACGATCTTGTAACAATAACTTGCTTCCTGTAATATTTTTTGTCGCGTAACACGAGTCTCGTTCAGCGGGCTATAATTAGATTCTCTCCCCTTCTTAAAAAAAGGAATGACAATCTAATTATAACCCGCCCATACAAAGATTCATTCATTCCTTGATACATTAAAATTCTTTATAAAAAGAACTAGTACTCGTTAAATACCTTTTTTTCCCCCTAATGGTTACCCTCTCAATTAGGGAATATAATAAATAACTCTGGTCTTCATTCTATGCATTCAAATCCAAGCACCTACTTTCTACAAACCTACACCGGTGTCCAAAACCTAAGGACAAATAATCTTTCTGAAGATTACAACCGCAAATTCAGACGAATTAGATTCTGGCAATTTGTATAACTGACGATTTCGAGTAGAAAGAGGGACGTGTTCAAATTTTTGAATCGCACGCAAAGCGGTGTCACGTGGTAGCGCTCAACAGGATAAAAGGCAAATGGCTGCGCTAAGCGAATTTGAAGAAAATTCTTTTCGTGAAGGAATTAAGTTGCAAACTTGGATGTCTTGTAATGTCTCAAAGACACCATCTGGATGGTTTCAAGTGGGGGGAGAATTATTGGAAAGTTTGAAGAAGGCCACAGAATTACTGATATTGATAGAGATTTTTGAATCTCGCGTAACGTTGTATCCAGGATGTGGGGCAGAGCCTGCATACATAGTTATCTAAACACAAACCAATGGAATGTGTTCCACACGTTTGCTAAGAGATCGCCCTCACTCTACCAAGGAGAATGAAGGCAGATTTTTGGATATAACAGCAAAACGTAATCGACGCACCACGGCAGGTCAGCTTGTAAATCAGCTCCATTCAAGCACAGGTATACGCGCGACTCGACAAACTGTGAAGACGTCTGCGATAAGTAGGCCTATACCCGTTACTGAAGGCCTGTAGTCTGCGTCTCTTTATCCACAGCTCATCGTAATGCACATTTTCAGTGATGTTGTATCCATAAAAATTGGACAAGACACCAGTGGCTAATGTACCCTTTACAGATGGGAGTCGTTTCAGTGTTTCCACCGATTCTAGACGACACTTGATATCTGGCGTGAAAGTGGTACTGCTTACCGTCGCGAGAATGTTCTTGAAAGGGATACAGATGGCGATGCTGGAGTCGTGGTGTGGGGTGGTATTACACTTAATGGACGCACCGAGCTACAAGTTTTGGAAAAAGGGACTATGACTGGTGAACAATATTGCAATGAAGTTCTTCAACATCATGTTTGATTGTTCTGTGGTGCTGTAGACGAAGAATTCATTTTTATGGATGGCAATGCAACACCACATCATACACGAGCAGTGGAGATACTTCTGGAGACCGAGGATATTAATCGAATCGAGTAGCCAGCACGCCTCCCAGATCTCAATCCCATAGAACAAGTTTGGAATCGATGCATTGCTGCTGGAAATTCCCCTCCAGAAAACAAACAAGGCCTTATCCTTGCTCTAAAGGAGGAGTGGGCCAGTCTGTCTCATACCCTGAATCACTTGGTGCTAAGCACGGTTCGACGTTGTAAGAGCTGCGTCGCAGTTCGGGATGGACATATCCCACACTGAAATGTCCATCCTCATAGTTTTCTGTAAGTTCTGTACATTAATTCCTTAAACACGTCCTTAGGAAATTTGTAACTTTTGCCAAAAACGAATTGCAATTTAATTTGTACGAAATTTATAACACATTTTTGGGTAATATAATTTATTAGTATGCTGGCAATAAATATGTGTTCCCATTTCGCTGTAGTCATGAAAATGTTTTCATATACACATAAAAATGTAGTTCGTCCTTAGCTTTTGGACACCAGTGTAGTTACTTTCTAAACACTTCTCAAGATTCATTCCATCTTATGTTCTGAAGAATGACTTGATCCACTATCCCATGCGTGAGTGTCAAGTGTTTTATTCTTGTGGTGATTTATGCTATGACCAAACAGGGAGGTGAGAAATCATCGTTTATAGACACATCAAGACTATGTAAGATACAAAGTCTTGATGATTTCTTTTCAGATTTCTTCTGGTCACAGGGTTCATGAGGAACAAAACTACAGTCCTTCATAAAAGCCACTCTATTACACAAGCTGGACCTGAACAGGAATGACCATTTGAAACTCTCCCTAGTTTTTAGAAGTAATCTTGTTAACCAAAGACTCTAATGACAGTTCTGGAGTTTTCAAAATTGTGCTTGAAAACAGATTAAGTCAAACCGGTTTATTTATTTATTTTGTCTTTTACCTTGCATATTTATTCGAATTGAGATTTTAAAAAGAAAAAGTTTCAAGTTCACAAAAATCCAACCATTTATAAAAACAATTATAATTAGCATTAGCAATTTTAATCAAATTAAATTTAGGGCAAGAGGTAAACTATATACGAATTGGCAGGTGCACAGAATACTGCCTATTCTGTACACATGAAAAAAATTTAAATAACGCAACCAATATAGTAACAGAAGAAAATATCTTTTATCTTCAAATGCTTTATATGTAACAGAGTATAAATTTGGAACAAAAGAGATATTGTGAAACTTCAATGATAAAAGAGACGAATTCACGTGCAACAATGAAAACTGAAATCTCCAGGAAACTGGTATTCCATATTATACATCTGATTGGACACCGATAAAAAATAATAAAAAAACAAATGTATATGATAATGGTATGCTGTATTTATTATGAACAAAAGCAAAACTGAATGTTTTGAAATCGAGTATGAAATGAACAGCTCTAATTAAGAACAGGTAATCTGTTTCTCTCCACCTATGTGTAAAAACATTTGCACATAACGGAAGTTAAGGGTCAGGAGGTTGAAGTCTCTCTCCGAAGCTTGCTAACCTGTTGCGCAATCAAAAGTACAAACCGGTTTAGAACATCAGTAACAGGAAGCAAACGATAACATAAAAATAGCAATTAACATGCGCTTTGCGTTAGCTTCACAGAAAATACTTAGAATAATACGGAGGATACAAAAAGATTACCAACGAGATAGACGTGGACGAAAAGAGCAATAGGAGTGGAATTGTTTTTCAGGTTTATTGGCTTTATTTCTTTCAAGAAGCGGTTAAACTCCGCTGGAGAAGCAAAAAGAAATTATGGCAGAATCAAATGCCATAATTACAAAAGCGATCATTTTTTAGGAATGGGAAAAACAATTATTTTTCAAATGTTATTTTTGATCTTTTGGTGCATTCTGAAAAAAATAAATAAAATAACCATCTAGCGAGTAAGTTTAAACAATGAAGAAAGTGATAAAAAAGATCAAATGAATTTTTTCTTTTTTTTTAACTGTTACACCCACATAACTTACTAAAGTTACACACGTGGATGGCTATCCTCAGATTGCTTTAAAAATCCGTGTTATGCTGCTATTCTGCAATTTTTTCATTGTTTCGAACAGACACGTGTTTTTCATTGTTACGTAGGATCTTTCACTTTCGGTGTTAGAATTATAACTTAAGTTTCAGAAGCTACTGTTCATAAATAATTTTTGTGTTTTTTTCACTGGGTAGCAAGTTGTGTAAGGAAGTTCACTTTCTTTGTTTTGTTTTGAAGATGAGATAGTCGATCTCATATGAAAGTAATAGGGTTTTTTCTTCCTCAAACTCGCATAAAGGCATATCGGTCAGGAAATACACATTTAGCATACAGAATTATTATCAATGGGTGTTAATTTTCTTTTTTATGTTGCTCCCACCTACGAAAAGTTATTTGCAAACCTATAGGCAGATGGCATAGTGTGGAATGAGTTGTGTGGCATGGAGTGCCCTCCTATGGTGAGTTCTTGGACTCCATGGAAGTGTCACGTGATACAGTTACTATTAATAAAAACAAAAGCGTAGTCTGGACTTCAGTTTTTGGGATACATATTTTGTTTTTTAAACGCGTTTTATATTTTTAGTATGATTTGCTCCCATGTTTCACTAAAACTTTACGATTTTGTATTATAATATATGACTTTTTTTTACTTAACTGAAAAAAATTTTTTTTTCAAATTTTAAATTTTGATATTTCTTGGGTGGGGGGGAAGAGACAGATTTACCGATTCCATGAATCCACCACAGATCTAGACCGGGCTATTTTTTTTCTGGTAAGTCCCTTCAAATCAGCAGTAACTAATCCAAGTTTTACCTCATTTTATTATTACGTGACACCTCCATAAAGTCCAAGAACTCGTCTCAGGCGAGCACTCTATGCCAAACAACTCATCTTCTACACTACGCCATCTACCACCCACTAATAATAATTCTGTCCGCTAAATTGTATTCCCTGACCGATGTGCCTGTATGCGAGTCTGTTGGCAGAAGAAACAACTTGCTATCAAGTGAAAAAAAAATCCATTTATGGAACAATAACGTCTGAAAATTAAGTTATAATTGTAACACTGAAAGTCAAAGATCCTCTGCAACAATGAAAAACACGTGTCTATTTGAAATAATGAAAAAAACTGCAAAACATCTGCAATAATGACAGGGATTATTTTGTTATCTATTAGAGAATATGAACAATGGCCAAGCTCGTTCATCCAGCAAGTGCAATAAACTATATCTTCCAAGAATTACCTAATAGTGAACTGCACGTTGAACGCAAAAACTTTTCATCTGTAAACTATGGAAGTTTATGCTCTACCTCACACACACATGTTGGGTAGAACCACCTGTGGTACGATAACCCGGACTTCCTCTCCTCTGTAGAAGAGAGAGAAAAGCAATTGACCTCGGCCGATCAACCCCGTCATTCACAACCCGTTTGTGATCAAAGAAATCATTTTTCCTGACATTAAAACCAACTACAAGTACTAATCTTTTAACTCACCTTCGAAGCTGTCCCTTAATTGGTGTCCCTGAGCCCAAAAGCAACCTCCAAGCGAAGACAGGAAAGCGAAGTGGTCGCGAAAAATCAGGTTATGCCGACGTCAAAGTTTCTGGTCGAAGACAACGCACGCCGGAGGCCAAGCAACTTTTGTCCAATCAGAACGCCGAGCTCTCCAGTAGCGTCCCGACAAATGTTTTCACACAAACACGTTAGCTGGTGGTGTGGAGTGAAAAGGGAGATCACCGATGACTCATTCTTCACCTTTCACGTTAGGCGACGGCTGTTCGGGCGATGAGACAGAATACATTGGCAAGTGTCTAACTCTTTTTAGGTCAAGCTACCTGCTGCAAAGGAGCTTGAATTTCACATTTGTTTGCGGTGTGAGGAATAAAACCAGCAATGCCATCCCTAACATTGTGAGGAACGGTGGCCAAACACTATTTAAGACCCTCCACTACACTAAAAATAAATAAATAAATTAGGATGGTTTCTGTCCGTTATTGGCGGTTATTTAGTTGGCATACCGAGGTTTTTTTTTTTTTTTTTTTTTTTTTTTTACTATCCACAGAAAAAAGGAAGGGAAAATAAAATGAGTCAACAGTGACTGTTTGAAAATATAATTAGTTGCGAAATGCAATAAAGTACTTATTATGAAGTAGTACAATGAACGATACACGTTCAGAACAACAGTAACTATTCAATTGGACCAGTTGAGTGTTTATTTTATTTTTTATAACGGTTACTAAAGCGAGTGTGCTCGAAGGTTGATTTGTCTGTTTTGCAAATATCATCACAGTGAAAGAATTTAAAAAAAAAACAAGGGCCATTGGTTTCCGATTATTTGAATCCTTAGCCATCAATAGTAATTTGCAACCTTTAATGAGTGAGATTTACATTATTTTAAAAACGAAAAACTTGTAGTCGGCACTGGATTGTAACAGACCCTTCCGATGGTAAATTGTACAAAAAAAAAAAAAAAATCAGAAACAAAAAAAAAGGGACTTCGCCTGAAAAATTCAGGCGAACTGTTGATGAATCATCTTAATCCAGTAGCGAGTGTTGGAAGCATTTTACCAAAAATGTGAATAGATCCGGTTTGGCATGGTCCTAAGTTTTTAAATTTAAATTTTCATGCCTGTGTTAGACACCGAAAAGAATAAATATTAACCAAACCCACCAGCAAATCACGCCGCTCTTGTATCGCTTGATGAGCAGATTCATTTTATTCTCCATCAGATTACTGCTGCAGTGATTTTAACTTCAAAAAGATACCTTGACACATAACAACAACAACGAAATTGACCACAAGCTTATTCCAGATTTGCGGATTCTTTGGTAGATATTGCATAATGCAAGAATATTATCATTATATTCCTTATCGAATCTGATGTCATATTTTCTGTTTTTACATCGGTCCTGTTTCATACTAAAGTCCAAATAGGAAGCTGTCCTTTATGCGGTCTCGTTATAAATATACTGTTAACGTAAACTATCTCAAAGCCTGTTTTGGGTCTCGGCACAAAACGATGATCTGTTTAAAGAACACTTCCAAATATGGGGGGGAGGGGATGCCAATGATTACTACTATTAGATTGAAATTACAGAAGGGAGATGAATATTTTAAATGCCATTTCAACCGAATCCCGTTCGATCGAATGAAGATGGCAACATTTTTACACATTAGGAAGACATTGATAATGGTTGAAATTATGGATGGAGCAACTAAGAAAGCCATGTGCACAGTACATTATGTTGCATTTGCGTATTCTGCTGGTGGTTGGTTTGTCTGTTTGGGGGAAATTAAAACAACCATTTGAAAAACTCTGCGTTTTTCAAATTGGAAAAAAGCTTATTGACTTATATGGAAAAAAGAAACAAATCGCCGAAAAACGGCCTAATAATCTTTCTTCTGTCAGTCCCCCACCTCAACCACTCTATGAGACGGGCTAACTCGACATATGATGGAAAAGATCTGATTAGAAGGGTTTGAGCCCGGGTCTTCGCAACCAAAAGGCGTATCTATATTGAGCTACGGAAGCTCCACATTTATATACAAATTTGTAATTTAAATTAATAAGGTTCCAGAACATTGTAACTGTATCGGAAAATTCTTGTTACTCTAAAAAAAAATCCGTTAGTACGTTTTGTTTAGTTAGAAACATGATTTTTTCCATCCATTTTAAATAAATATTACATTTTCTGTAAAATTATTTAATTCTCATATATCGAAATACATTTTTAACATTAAAACATTTTTATTATAAAAATAATTTTACGGTCAAATATCTTAATACTACTGCATTTATTATCACGTGAGTTTTTTTAACTAACATGTTGAACAATGAACCCTAAAAAAAAAAATAAAAAAAAAAGAGCTTGTTTGTTATCGGGTTTGTCTTTGTTTACAAACACGGCTCCACAGCGCGACACACTTTTTTATGTTTTTTTTTCTCAAACCAAGAGGGAAAAAAAAAATTTCCCCTCTTGGTATTGAGTATTGTTGTGTGCCCCATTACTAACCTGCAACAATGCTGCACGTCGCTTAAAAAAAAAAGGAAAAAAACTCACAAATTCCATAAAATATTACCCACTCTGAATCGATGCCCAAGACATGTAAAATTCATGTCTAATGCAAAAGGATAAATGCAAGAGTAGCAGTCATTTTCACTGAATGATTTCCCCTCTTGGCGTAAAACAAATCCATACGAAGCATTCACTCAACTGCAATAACTGATTTGGGCTTGCAAGTACGAGAGTACAGAATCACTAATGTTGTCCCTTTGGGTAGGCATATAACATCGTTCGCTAACGCATCTTTCTACAATCTGACAGTCACGGAAACATCACAAATCTCCAGAGACGAATTAGTAAACGCTGAGAAATCCGAAGAGAATAACGAAGCCGTGAAAATGGTAGATAAAGCAAGAATGATGACAAAATTGCAAGGGCACCTCGTTTCAGAGAATGCAAGGATTAAAAGATGCTGTCCAACAATGCAGAATTCCATGAGCAACAGTTCTTCGTTCGCTTTTTCCCTTTATTCTTTAGATTTTATTCTATAAGTCTGGGATAGTTTTATCCCAGAGTATAAGTAAAAAAAAGAAAAAAAGTAGGAAATGAATAAATAAAAACAAGCTGCGTGTGGGGCCGGAAAAAATCCTAAGTGTGTTCCATTACCAAAAACTTTTTTTTTTTTTTGTTGCGGCGGCTGACAGGAGGGTAGCTAGTTAGAGAGACGCCGTACTGCATGTACTTGTTTCCCACCCCTTGTTCAAGAACAGGAGCAGGTGTTCAAAAGTGGACGAGCCAACAGGGTACCTACATGAGTCACTAGCCGGGAGGTAAACTTGGCTCTACTGAAACCTCGCCACAATAAAGTACTGATGGGGAGGGGGGGGGGGTTGTGCATGAAATGGTGGCGACCTCATGACTGCAAGACCGGAACCTGTCTAATAACGACGCATGCCGATAAAAGGTGAAGGGTGATTGAGAGGCCACGCTCTTTTCTAAAGCTTGCCTTCCCACATCATCTATACTGGGGACGGGGTGGAGGCAAACAAATGCGAACAGTTGCGACCAAAATGTAGTACAGAGATGTACAATTAAACACAAAGAGGATCCATCTATTTAATTCTTCCTTTCACTCTTCATTCATCAATTTCATAATAGTTGGAAGATAAACAAAGTGTTATTTAGACCTAAATGGACATGCTTTTTTCGTGATAACTACAATATACACACACAATATCACAATGCCTACAAAAAGTAAGGTTAAACTTTGAAAGATAGCACGGGTCCATAGTGCACATTACTTTACATTCAACCCCATAACCTTCGCGTATAGTATACTTATCTATATTTATAGCCCGCTTTTTATTTTCAGGTGTTATCAACCACTGTTTGATAATATAGTTAAAAACAGCCCGTGGCCTTGACAAAACTAGAGACAGCGTGGAACCAGAGGACTATTTTAACACGAATTGCTTATTACTGTGGCAATTTCTTATCTTCATAGGTAGCGTGGCAAAAAGTTTATATTTATTATTATTCAGGAGGGGGGGGGTTGAAAGAATGCAAAATTTGTAAATAGGAGAAAGATGCATTACAACAGCATACAAAACTATACTCGCACAAGAAAGATACTAAACAAATGAAGTAACATTTGACATAGCAAAGTGCAATGGGAAAAATAAAACATCATCATCTTCTTCCTATCTTGTATTAGGCCTCGGGGCCTGTTACACTCTCATTCCATCTTTTATATTGTCTTCCAATTGATATCTTCCCCACGATTTTGTTTGGTGATTCTACTATTGTCCATTCTTCCAATGTGCTGTTTCCGTTTCCATCTATAGTTGTGGATGTAACCTATTACTGGATTTTTAATCCATGTCTTCCACGATTTCTTTTATGACCTAACAAGGTGTATCTCCCGCGATTCTCCTCATAAATCTCATTTCTGCTGCAGTTATTCTTCTCTCAATCCTTTTCTGATCGTCCATGCCTCACTTCCATAAGTCAGAGCTGGTCTTGCCAATGTTTTATAAGCTTTAATCAGAGTATGTTTTTGTAATAGCATCGAGGGTTTAAAAACTGGATTTATAATATTTAAAGCTCTATTGGAATTTGGAATTTATTTCTTTTTTTCTCCGTAGGTTAGGTGATATCCAAGGTATTTGAAAGAGTTCACTTGTTCAATAATTGTATTGTCTAAACAGATTTTACTTCTTATTGGTTCTCTTCCTTTAAAGGCGAGTACCTTTGTCTTCTCTTTTGAAATTTTCATATTAAACGTTTTTTACTATTAGATTAAGATGATGGATAGAGTACTACAGATCAGTTTCAGAGGTTGCAAGTATAGCCTGATCATCTGCAAACAGTATTGTGTCTATATTAGTGCGTTTGTTAATTGGGTTATAACCATGTGCTGTGAATCTCCAATGTCTTACTATAGAATTCATATAGATTGTGAAGGCGCCTTGTCTTACTCTCTGTTTATAGGTTCCCGGTCAGATTCTTCCATTAACTTTTACTGCAATCGTGTTGTCTGTATATGTATCATGGATCACTTTAATTAGGTGATAAGGAACTCTATCATTTATTAATATCTCAAAAGGTTTATTGCGATTAACTCTGTCAAATGCTTTAGAATGATCAATAAAAGCAATATGGGTTTCCACATTGTATTCTTTATGCTTTTCCAATAAGATATTTCAGGTAAAGTATCCATCTGCACAAGAGCGGCCTCTCCTGAATCCATTCTGCTCTTCTCCTATCTTATCTTCATAGAATTGGGACAGTCTATTTTTCAGAATTTTACTATAAATTTTATATCCACATTTTAGGAGACTAATTCCTCTATAATTTTTACAGTTATTAATATCGCTCTTCTTGTGTATAGAAATAACTATTGCCTTTTGCCAGTCTTTTGGTGGTGGTTCACCATTCTATACTTTATTTATTAGTTAAAGGAAATGAATGTTTGAGCCTGTATATTTGATTAATTCAGTATTTAACCCATCTTCACCCGGTGTTTTATGGTTTTTACAAATTTTTAGAGTAATTTCTAACTCGTCTATTGATATAGGATCCAAGAGTGTCTCATTATCGAAATTTATTGTTTCAAAATCTTTATTATGAATCCAAAAGTTTTTATAATAGCTTCGCCAGGTATTCTGATCGAAGACGTGCGTTTTATCTTAGATCTCTATTTAAATAATTTAATATTTTAAAAGTGTTGGACTGTGGGCGTGTAATATATTTTTCAAGTTCGGAGACAAAGTTGTCTCTGTTTTTTTTTCTTACAGCTTGTATAGCTCTTTTTCTCTTGTATTCTATATAGTCATCTTGAGATTTTGTTGCTAAGTATTTTTTTTTTAAAAGCATTCCTTTTGTCTTCAATAATTTGGTCGATCTGATCATCATATACTACCTAAAAACTTTTAACAAATATCCCTGCCACAGTGGGAGTCGAACCTACAAGCAGATGCATTATATCCCTCCAGGGACGAATTCTCCAAGCTTGCTATGCTTGCTGCGCAAGCTCATTAATTGAGAAAGTAATATTTATTTGTTAATAAATGCATGCATTTATAAGCATTCCATTTAGGCTTTTGTTTTTGTAGACAGAAGACGTTTTAAGCTTGCTCGGCAATAATTGAGCTTTGCGTTGTGTATCGAAGGCCGATGCGTGCTCGTCTAAACAAAGCTACCTTGGCTTGCTTGGTTGTAGGAGCTTCCAGGTCCTCGCAGCAGTAACACTGTGATTTCATGCGCGCACATAGCCATTTCCGCTCCCTTCACGTCGTCTTAAACACAGGCAATACACAGTCAAAGTAGCTCTAGCCAGTGAGCTTCAGCCAGCCTTTACAAGTGTGTGTTGCTTGGGAAAATTAAGTTACAACCAACATTTTATGACGGTGTTATTGACCAGCTCATAAAGAAGAACCGTAGGGTAGAATTTGTATTCAAGTAGCTAAATCGAAAAAGATAGAATATCATTTGTAAAATAAATGTTGTATTTGTATGATTAAATGTACATCAATTTCTAAATATATAGTTTTAAATGGTCAGTAATTCATTATTCCGCTAATCAGACTTCAATCACACCTCTCACTCCCTGAATGATAACAAGAGCAAGCGTGAATGTCAATTCGCCCCTGTATTCCTCTGAATCCAAGCCAGCATTCTATCAACCTTAGCGGATAGTCATCCAAAAGGCCATGCAAATACAGAATATCAAAAAAAAATAAGCTTCTTATCGATGTTAGCGAAAGAGCTTTTATCTATTTTTTATTCAAGTCAATCACATTTAAGTTTCCTACTTTATATACAAAAAAAAAAAATTTACAAGAAAAAAAAAAACACTCTGTTTAATGTTCCTCGGGTAAACTCTACACTCTTTCCGAGTGAGAGAAAGTGGAAACACGCGTGAAATTAAAATCTGTAAATGGATAGCTTAGATGGCCATAAACATCATCACAATGACTTGGTAATCCCTAGATAAACATTAAAGGTCCATAACCCTTTTTCCTAACTGAAGAGTTCGCATATAAATATGCATGCACACACGAATGAGGTTGTAGCACGACATCTATGTTGGCACGATGCCAGAAAGAGAGTCATTTGGTATGTATTGTGACGTTATATGACGTCGAAGCAAGCAAAGTGCCAAAAGTAACGAGTTGTTGAAATTGAATGCAAGTTTATATTTTAAAATAATAAACAGAAAGCATAGAATGTAAAACTTACAGGAAATTCCAATATTTCAATACAGGAAATTTCAAAAATACAATATTTCTTTTCAAAGAACTCGAATAAATACAAATACTAGAGTGTTATGCTTATATGGTTTAGGCTTTGGTGAGAAGAGGATTTATTCGTTTGTTGAAAGTTTCAGAATTAAAAAAAAAAAAAACATACAATAGCATTAGTTTAACAAACAAAAGAATGCCACGCTGATGGGTTAAAACCCATTCATGACGTCAATATAACATTTTGCAATATTTATTAATAGATTTTTTCTTAAAAAAAGAACATCGCTCTATACGTTTTCTGTTAGTTCATCAATGAACTAACAGAAAAGTCGTTAGTTCATCAATGAACTAACGACTCAGAGTTGACGTTAACAATCAAGTTATGTATTATAAACAAAGACGTAAAAGTATTTTCACTTACTTTGTAGTACGTTTACTCGTGTCTACTTTGCAAACAGGTTAATCATTTGTAATCGCGCTCAAGTTGATTCGAGCGATAAAATACGAGGGCGAGCACGTCATGGTACCGAGATTACTGTTTATCGTTTTCAGTTTCGACAATGGGGTGCAGTGTGTTGTTCCACTATGACGGGAACATCCAAAAATAGCACAAGCGTGGGAAAACTTGAAAGGTTGGTCATTACAAGACTGGTCAGTTTGCCTAGAGGTGGAAGTAATTTAAATGACAGGTTCGTAACTGTCATACTATACAGTAAGACAGCCCCATCTTTTTGAGAGAAAAAGGGACAAATTACAGAGCATTTTCGATTCTTTTTTAAAATCAACAGTGTTGATTTTAAAAAAGAATCGAAACAATTTTAAAACAGAACCATGGCAGTTTGCAGTTGATTTTAAAACAGAACCATTTGTTATGATTCTGCTGGTTTTTTCTTTGCTCATGTTTTACATGCTATACTAATATTTTGATTTGCTTTTTTTAAAAGCAGAGTTTCCCTAAAATCGCGGTGTTCTTAACCTAAATTCACACACGGAACTAATGTGCATAATTAAAATAGCAATTAGTAAAATTACATTTAAAAAAGCGATTTTTTTTTTTTTACTTTATTGATGTTCAAGACTTTAAACTGCTATCCATCTAAGTGTGTCGCGGAATTTATAAAACTCCTTATAAATTAGTTTTATATAAAACACTGATTTACACTCATTTTGTTTCCTCAAAATTACAGAGTAATATGTTTTACGAACTCGCATTTTGCTGTATTTGATTTACGTCCTTAATAGTTTTGAGAATTAAAGTTTCGTTTTCAAAATACAATAACTGATGATTTTTACCGCATATTAGTATTAGCAGAACATAATATGCATATAGTGTAATCAAAATAATAATGAAATTGTATTGACTCCGTTCTGCCAACAGTCCTATTACTTTTAGACCACATTACTCAGCATTTCCCTCGACAAAGACTTATATATCCCCCTCTCCCCCCCCTCCCCATCCTGAAGAGCGTTCTCCCATAGTTTAGAAACACACTACTCTAATCATTTTCTTAATCCAAAAGAATTGATCTCCCATTATTGTATAAAAAGCACATTTCTTCTAAGGCTAAGCCAATAGTATGGGAACGACGAGTTAAAATAAATCTAGCCGCATCATTTATGTGAACAAACACACATTTTTAAAAGGTTTTCGTTGGATGATCAAAATTGTCGCCCATAAGGTGATTGATATATGATTATTGCCGGGTACAAGCATGCGATGAAATTTATAACTGCTGTTCAAATATTTAAAAGTCTATTGCTTTTTAATCCAGGCAGTTAAGGAGAGAAAAAAAAAAAAAAAAAAAAACATGTGAGGAAATATTTAGACAACTTTTTTTTTTTTTTCTTTCTAAGAAGTAAATATTTAAGCGAATCGTGCGCTGGTGCCATCCAATGAATAATACAATAAGAATGGAGAGGGTGGGCATAATATCGCTCGGGTCGTATTTCTTCAGCGTTTCACATCAAGCAAGATCACGCTTTTCAGCAACCTGAGCTTCCTAACACGTAAGTGAATTCTTAATTTAAAGTACATTAACTTAAAGGAAGTTCGTGTTTGCAAAGAGAAGGACAGCTCAACAGAGAAGAAAAAATGAATCTTTGCAGTTCAAAGATAATACACACGTGAAGCTATTTTATAAAAATTAGTTTTGTTAACATATTTAATCTGTTGATTTGTTTTGATTTTTTTTTATTCAAAATTAGTTCGTAGTTTTATTTAATTTCGAATTTCTGGTTAAAAAACAAACAAACAAAGCCAGTAGTTAGCTCGAAGTATTTATTATTATAGTGGGCTTGTGTATCGGTCCGATTGCAATTGTCTGTGCATCAGTAACACTGTCTGATTTAGTTGAAGTTAAAGCAGAAGCAACTAATATGTGTTTTCTGGAATGAAAAAAAAAAAAAAGTTGCTAACGTCGTGTTTCCTAAACTATATTCTTTGGGTACTGCAAAAACTTATATGGGTTTCAACATACAGTTATAAATATAACTTGTATTATATGTAGTTTTTGGAAAAAAAAAAAAAAAAAAAAAACTTCAATGAATTGGACAATACTTTTTTTTTTTTTTTTTTTTTATTAAATTCACTTACTTCTAAATTAGTTAATATTTTGTACTATATTTCCTGGATTAAAATATTTTACAGGTAATGGATTCATTGTCATAATTTTTTCCGACAATTTTTTATCAAATTTTTCAGATGGTTCTGAAATTTCAAACAGTTTAAGGAACACACACGCCTAATAAACTTCATTTTAAAAATCTTTATCAAGTTTCTTCGCGTCCCGGACAGCAATTCGAACCTGGGGGGGGGGGGGGGGGTTGTTCAACTGAAGACGAAGAAATGCGTGGCGTCGTACTTGCGACCCTCAGCTCTGTAAAAGTGCATTATGATCGAACTGTGAAAAACTGAAACGAAGAAGGATTTAGTAGCGTATCGGAATTATGTATTTCATTTAGAATACGATGCCAGTTCAAAAAGTGTCAGAATTACAATCTCCGTTGCTTATAACAGAGGAGAACTTGTCTGTACAAGATGATTTCGATGTTTGGAAGTACAAACCACCGTGTCTCTATTTAAATTTTATTTTCAATTTTCCAAATGGTTAGCAAAACATACGGTTTAACAGAAACAGCATGCGGAAATGCTGTTAGGAGATGTACAAGAAGTCTTGAAGTGAAATCATAGATCTAAAGAGTTGAGACTCTGATGTGATCCACACTCTGGACGACCATCGACCCGAGAAATAATGAAGCCGTGGGGAAAAAAAAAAAAAAAAAAAAAAAAATGTAATTTAGTGCGACATGATTGATGACGAGCTGTGTGTAATATAGCCAAAGAGACTGCAATTTCCTTAGGCTTACAACTTTATTTTAAATGAATGGTTTTATTTTGGCCAAAAATGTGGAATCTAGCGAATATTCAGGCTTCAGCTCCACATAACTTTGTTCTGATTCCCAAAAGAATGAAAAAAAAAAAAAAATTGAAAGGCCAAAGTTTAATCATGTCGACGATATTAAATAAAATTCGACGAAGGCACATTTGGAATTGACAAAATCAATTTCGATAAACCTTCCAACTGTAGAAGAAACAGAGTGCAACTTAAAGACTGAAACTTGGATGACATATTACTACGAAAGGAGAAATATCATCCCTACTTCAAACCTTATCATTTGCATTTGCAAGTGATTTAATACACCAACAACTTTCTCTTCCTGAATTTTTCCTAAATATTTTATTACATCTAAAATATAAAGGAAATTTATATATTGAATATCGCTAGTTCAAAATAGCATACCGATTAACAAAATTAAAAATAGTATAACGTGTTTGGGAAATACACCTTTTGTTTATTAATATACGTCTTGTTATATTCAACTGGAAGGAAATCAGCAATTTAACTAAAGCAATGTCAATCCAATAAGCATATTTAAATATTTAAATAAAACGTAAATTTGACATTAATAATAATGTATGTTAAAAAATCATTTGCTGGATATGACATCGTACTTTTTTTTATTACGCAGAGGAACTGGCTTATCACACGCAATCTTTTCATCACAGGGACTTTGGGAGCATCGCCAATCTCCTTTTGAAATGTTCACATTACACGGCATCCGCGATATGAGCAATTTCTCTTCTGTGAAACTAATGCGCTCAGTGAGTTTATAGATCTTCATTTTCTTTAAAGATTAACGCGCTTTTTCTTTATCAGAATGATCCGCGTAAAGGAAATAGCTTCTTTTGATGGGATACTGGTCCACTCAGCGATGTCAGAACTCAATTCGTGGATCAAATTTTTATTTCTAAAAACAACTTAAAACTCTAGGGGGGGGGAAAACTTCGTGTACACTGGGAAAAAAGTAAATAAATAAAAATAAATAGAACAAATAAAAAGAACTACATAGGACAGAAATGGAAGTATTAAGTACACTGAGAGGAAGCCATTTTATTTTTCTGATTGCGTCTGCTTCACCTGCCCCCCCCCCACTCTTTGTAATTCACGGTTAACGATCATGCATGCCGTTTTATTTCTTTTTATCACATTTCTTAGAAATGTACGTTACCGTTATTTGCTCGGTAATGAGCTTGTAAAAAGCAATAAAAAACTGCATTGAGAACATGAAGTAGAAATTAATTTTTTCGAAGGCCAGATATATATATATATATATATATATATATATATATATATTGTTTTGTAAGCTAAAAAGGAGTGGATCAATGCACTTGACTGCATGTCTACACCAATGGATTTAAATCAGTGAACTGAGCAAGTTGATTGTTCAGATTGTATACCAGTTGGGACTATGCGGTAAATATGCTGTGACTGTAGATGGGGCGTATTTTCTGATTAGTTCATGTTTTGCGGAACGCACAAAACCTAGAGATTTTAGGATTAAAAAAAAAAAAAAAAGAAGGGCAACACAAGACCAGTAAACAGCCAGAAGGAAGAGATGTCCTTGCAATAAACTCAGCTGTTCAACTGGTATTAGAGGCATCAGAAAAGCCTTCAATCTAATCCATTGCATTATACCTCGACCGAATTATTGTGCCCCAAAGGATTTATAAGCTCGTTGTTTTCTCCATATTCATATGTATGATTGTTCGCTACAGGCACTCAAACAGGGATGCGAAAAGTCAGTTCGACATTATGCTATTGTCTTGTCAGATGTCCTCTCCTTCCAGGAGGTTGACTACCATGAGCTTTTGCATTCTTCATAGGACAAAAAGGTCCAGTCCTTAATATTTCCCATCCAATCTGTTCTTTGTCTTTCTCTTCTTCTTTTTCCTTGTATCATTCCTTCTAGAAGTGTTTTTTGTAGGGATTCATGCCTTAGTATGTGACTAAGGTAGATGGTTTTCCTTTTCTTAATGCTTTTCAACAGATTCCTATCTTTTCCAATCATCTCTAATATTTCTAAATGAATTTTTTTGGCAATCCATGGGATTCTAAGAATTTTTCTGAGGATCCACATCTTAAACGCTTTTAGTTTATTTTCACAATATTTTGATATTGTCCAGGTTTCTGCTCCAAATAGCAGTGTTGACCATAAGTAGCATTTGGACAGCCTAATTCTTGTTTTTCTGTGAATTTTTCCTTGAGGTCAGAATGTTTTTCATGCTAATGAAGGTTGAGATAGCAATTTCTATTCTTCTTAATATTTCTTTATCACACTTTCCATTCTCTGTAATTAGTTGACCCAAATATATATAACTCTCTACTTGATCTAAAGTATTTCCTCTGATCTTAATATTTATATCGGGTATTTTCCCTTTTTCTCTTCTTATCAGCATGGTTTTGGTTTTTTTGCAGTTTCTTCTAGGAGATTTTGAAGATCTTTATTATTTTCAGCTAGCAGTGCTGTATCATCTGTATATCTTAAATTGTTTATATTCCTGCCACCTTTAAATTCTTCTAATTGCTGGAAGATGTTTAAGGTATAGAGGTTGAACAATATAGGAGAAAGAACACAGCCTTGTCGACACCCTTCTTTACTGGGAATTCCTCCGAGATTTCTCCTGATATTTTTATTGAGGCAGTTTGCTCCCAGTATAGATTTATCAGTACTCTGGTATCTTTACCATCTCATCATCATCATGCGTATCAAGGATTTAGGCCTAGCATGGCCTGTTCCGGCCTTAGAAGTCATCGTTTAAGAGGACGTCCTGGTTTTCTTTTTCCTAATGGCTTGTACTTTAAGGCTTGTTTTGGTAATCTTTCTGTTTTCATTCTTTGAACGTGTTCCATCCATCTATGTTTATATTTTTTAATTTTTTTCAATTACTGTTTCTTGGTTTAATTCTTTCATAATATCTTTGTTTCTTTTGTGATCAAATAGGGTATACTTTGCAGTTTTTCTCATAAACTTCATTTCTGCTGTTGTTAATCTTTGTTTGTCTTTTTGTTTTATTGTCCAGATTTCGCATCCATACATTAAGACCGGTAGGGCTAATGTATTGTATACTTTTAGCCTGGTTTGTTTTTGAACTAGGTTTGGTTTAAATATAGAGTTAATTACACCTGTTATTTTTAAATATTTTGCAATTTTTAGGTTTATATCTTTTTCATTTTCATATGTGATCATACATCCTAGGTAGTTAAATGAATTCACCTGTTCTAAAATCTTGTTATCTATTACTATTTTAGTTCTTGCTGGATCTTGTCCTTTAAAGGCCATAGTTTTTGATTTTTCCGTTGATATTATCATACCATACTCTTTGGATATCTTATTTAGATCTAAAATAGCTTTCTGTAAGTTATCTTCACAATTTGTAATTATTATTTGGTCGTCGGCAAAGAAGAGGGTGTTTAAGTTAACTGTAGGAGAAAGTTTAATTCCTTGATGTAATTTTTTTATTCCATTTTATTATTATTTCATTTAAGTAGATATTAAAAAGAGTTGCTGAGAGGAGACATCCCTGTCGGACCCCTTGGTTTATCTGTCTCGTATATGATAGCTCATGATTTAATCTTATTTGTATTTGATTATTTTCATATATACTTGTGATAGCTTTTAGGATATTATTTGGTATTTGTCTTTCTTTTAATATGTTAAATAATATGTTTCTTTTGACTTTGTCAAATGATTTTTCAAAGTCAATAAATGCAATATGTGTTTTCAAATTATATTCTCTTCTTTTCTCTATTATTAATTTTAGGCAGAAGGCTGGGTCTATACATGATCGTCCTTTTCTAAATCCATTCTGTACCTCTAGAATAAAGTTTTCGGAATATTTCATTAGTTTGTTATTTTTACTATCTACTCCTAAATTTCTGATGCATTTGATTAGTTGTTCATGTTGTATATCGTCAAAGGCCTTTGTGTAGTCAATAAAACATAATAAGTAGACTTCTTTCTGCTTCTCCAGATATCTTTCTATAATAGTTCAAATGTTGAAGAGTCCTTCTCTAGTTCCTTTATTTTCCTGAAACCAGATTGTGTTTTTTATTAATTTTATTAATTTTATTAATAAAAATTAATAAAATTTTTACAAATTTTATTAATTTTCATTTTCATTTTATGTTTATTTCTTTCTAGGATGATATAAAACAGAACTTTTGCTATCTGACGGATTGTTCTGGACTCTTCGCATTTGATTGTCTTCGATTTTTTAGGTATTGGTAGGAACGTTGAGTGCTTGAAATCTTTTGGCAGATGTCCAGTTTCGTATATTTTGTTACATATGTCAGTCAATGATCATCTAAAGCCTTTAGATATTCTGCCATAATTCCATCCATTCCTGGAGCTTTTCCTGGTTTCAGTTTCCTAATGGCATTTGGTACTTCCCAGGTAAGAATAGTAGGCGCCTCCAAATCTTCTTGCATTGGCTTATCTATTCTATCACGATTGTGGAGTTCCTTTGAATACTCTACCCATCTATCCCTTATTTTGTCATTCTCCATTAGGATGTTTCCACTGGTATCTTCAATGCAATGAGAGCCTACCTTTTTGCAAGATTTGCTAGTTAGCTTCCTAACTTTTTTCATGAAGTTCTCTGGTTTTGTGCTTTTTGTCCAGAAGTTCAATTTCCTTGCATTTGTTGTTGAGCCATAGTTCTTTTGCAATCCTACATTCTTTCCTGATCTCCTTGTTTAAGTTCTTGTATTCAGGACGATTTTTGTGTTTCTTTCTTTCCTCTATCATTTTCAGTATCTTATCATTCATCCAGGTTTACTCATTTTCTTCTCAAATCTGGGAATTGTTTGTTTTATTGCCTTTTTTATGCCCTCTTTAAATGTCTGCCATCTATCCTAAATCTCATCTTTAGGGTAAGGATACTTGGTGGGATCAGGAACATTAACAGCAGTGGATTGTACCAGTTCCTTTAAAAATTTATCTTGTATTTCTTGATTTTTAAGGTAGCCAACATCATATTTTTCTATTTTTAAAGGTTTCATGTTTTTTTTATTTAAATTTTATTGCTACTTTAACGACTACAGGGTCGTGGTCCGATCCCATATCAACCCTTGAGTATGTTTTGGCTTGTAAGATCTTATTAGGGAATCTTTTTTAAATCATTATTAGTCAATCTGGTTCCTACAGCTGCCTCCGGGACTTTTCCATGTGTAAAGTCTTCTAGGAGGGTGGTTAAATAAAGTATTTGCTATTACCAGAGTGTTTTCTTCACAGAACTGTATTATTCTTTCTCTTCTTGGATTTCTATGTCCCAGGCCCTGTATTTTGACCTTGTATTTCCCATCCAGGAAGAGATCTTTTCTGAGCCTACTTTAGCATTTAGATCTCCCATGACGATAGTTATGTCATCTGATTTAGCATTGTTAAGTGCATTTTCAATGCCTTCATAGAAATATTCTGCATCTTCATCTGGGTAATCAGAAGTAGGTGCATATATTTCGAAAATAAAAATATTAAAAGGTTGAGCTGTAATTTTTAATGCAATTATCCTGTTACTTATGGACCAAAATCCAAGTAAGGATTGCACAATCTTATTTTTTAGTACCAATGCTACTCCATTCCTATGACTGTCTCCACATGAGTATATAATTGAACGACTCTTTCTGTTTATTTTTCCACTATTAGTCCATTTGACTTCACTGATACCAGCAATGTCAATTTTCGTTGCTTCAGGTTCTTGTATAAGGTTATCTGTGAAGTCAAATGGAACCATTGGCTTCAGACTATTCAACCTATCAGAGTAATTTGAAGCCAACTACTTTGATAGGTTGAGGATTGGAAACACACAATAAGAAACCTTATGCGATTTGAATATCTTCAGTCTGCAATTCTTAGGAATGCAGACATGAAGAATGGTAACAGAACACTTAATTGTAGTGAAAAATTGAAGAAAAAAACAAACAGTAGGAATAAAATATTGCTATTCGTAAAGCTAGGTAAAATTCACAATGGCCTAGTTGAGCACATGGTAAAGTTAAAAACAGGTTTAACATCTTAGCAAGCCTAGAAATCAACCTGTACACAACACACTCTGGTAATAAATAAAGAATATAGAGCACTATTCAACAGAAGCTTGCAGCTTTGCAGGGCAAGACATGAACAAGACAAAAAAAAAAGTCAGTATAATTATGAGGAACTCAAGATAAATATTTCGTTTTTTTTTTTTTTTAAATATGTTTTCCATTATAAGTTACTATTTCACCAGCTATGTTTTTTATTGTAATTTTATTATTTCATTCTTTTTTTTCTTTCTTCAATATATTTCGGATCACTTTTAGATACACTGAACAGTACCTAATGAGCATCATGCCTGTCTGTCCGTCCTAATAAAACAAGATGTGAACCGATGTTGAAAAATTCATATTTCAGACCTTTTTTTTAGGAAACAACTGTGGTAGAGAAATTTGAATTTGCTATATGGTACAACGAATATCAAATACATTTTCTCCTGTTGACAGTGACGCACGCAGTGGAGCCACCACCCTTGGGCTTCAATGAGCAAAACATTTACTTGTCATTGCGAATACACTTACCATGTTATGTCGTACACAATTTCCTACCTTGTTTCCTTTGTCCATCGGATCAGTACGGACTAGTGGCCCACCATATTCAGATCTTGTTAACACAATAAAACTACAGCATTTCCTATTACGGAACGCTACAACTCGTGACTTTTGTTTCCAAATGAGCCAGAATTATTGTCAGTGTCAAATACTAATGTGTGACGTTAAAATATTCTAACATTTTTTTTTTTTTTTCGGAATTAAGTATTAGTGTATGTTGTGACGCACTTTTCCGCTTAAAAATAACGCCTAATCACACACATACACACACACACAGAGTGGGCGTGAAATGTGTTGAAGATCTCCTCCCATTCGGGTTCGCAATAAAGACTTAGCGTCATTTCCGGTATTGCCACTAACTCTTTCAGTAGTCCGATGCACATCGTTACTTGTCTTGTCGAAATATTTGCCATTGCAAATCATTGACAGTAGATGGAGTGGAATTAGCATAGCATTCAAATTAAAGAAAAAACATATACCGACAGATTCCTTTTCGGAGTTGGTGTGTGACCGTTGCACGGAATGCCCAAAAACCTAAGTGACGGACGTTCTTTACACATCAATGAACAGTTGCGATGGTTCAAGCATGAAGAGGAAATCCTATTCCTATTATATTATTTCGTAATTCTCCGGGGTTGAATGGGTTTCCCTAAGATGTATTAAGGAAAATTAAATGCAAAAGGGGAACTGCGCAACATTTATTTTTCATAGCAACTTTCTCTTAAAAATTACCACTTAAGACTTCGTTATAACGTTCCCGGATATTGCGCAGACTCTGACTGGTATTAAAAAATAATGACGTAACAGAGTTGGTTATAATGTTAGTTTCAACTGAATACCTGTTCCTCTAATAACATCGTTTATTTGTTCTTTGCGGCATCATTAACGTTATTGTACTGCAGACAACGAAGACTTCTGTGCCACCTGGTATACGCAAGCAGAATTTCCTATTACTATGAAAACAGACGTACGAGTACACAACACATCTGTCTTATTCTAACAAACAAAACGCTTTTATTACATGAAGAGATTATCAAAAACCATTCACGGCATTTAATTGTTCAATTTTTTTCTTTTTATTTCATAATTATATAGTTAAAACTATTTCGTTGAACTGTACTAATATTTTAAAGTATTATTATATTTTTAGAAATAAAGTTTTAAAAGATTGTTATTATTAATAACAATCGTTATTCGTAATTTTTTGATGCGTTCTTCTTCTTTTTTTTTTTTTTTTTTTTTTAATCGCTTCATTTCCTAAACATAACTTCTGAAGTAAATGACCTATTTATTCGCACAGGCGGCAGTTCTTTGGGCCTAAGCGATCAAATGATAAAGTAACTTGTGATGCGATAAATCCGATTAATTTTTGAATGTATGTTTCTTGGCAAAAACATAATCGTCTTGAGTTATAAAGTCATTTAGTTGGTTTCTGGGGTAACGAACTGATAACTCGGAATGAGAATTCTTCATACTCTAGTTTGCGTGTCTATCAGAATTTCAGTTAAGAGGAAAATAGGCACAAAATTAATCATGCGGGAAAAAAACAAGAATAGTGGAGGACGCGAACAAATTCATGTGAAACACGATATCACACCTTAGTTGCCTCGACACTATTTTCAAATAACAATCCAAATTTTTTTACAGTTGTTTTCTCTACTTTACATCAATGTCCAAAAGATGGCACCACAGTATATTATTTCTAACAGCAAGTTTTAGCAAACGATGTATCATTTCGGTTAATCAAGTCAGCAATGAAAATACAAATTCTTCGCATATCACAACGGTGAATCATCATTTAAAAATGTTTTTTTTTTTCAATGCCTGTAGGCATCTGTCCAATCACAAAACGAAACAGTTAACACACACCTGTCGTAAGTAAATACTAACGCGGCGATAGGCGCAGTTAAAAAAAAACTAAAAAAATAAAAATTCACATAACGTTCCCATTTCTTTTATCGTAACTATGGAAATGACAAACAGTTGACGTCACTTATCAAATCAAACCGGTTGTTGCTACGAAATGCAGTACAGATGGGAGAAATAGGCTTGTTTAAAGTTGATGAATAGAGCACATTTAATTCAACTAGATTAACGTTTTTATAATTTATAAACATGTTAAAATATTTTAATAATAATAATAAATATTATTATTTATTATTATTATAATTAATAATAATTATGAATAAATTGAAAAAAATATAAATTTTAAATTCGAAATTTATACATTTTTGGCAAAATGCCAAAATAATTTTAATAATTCCAGCGTTAGATAAGGTGAACACCTGCTTACTACTTAGAAATTTAATCTTACGGGTGTGTGTGGGGGGGAAACACTAAGAAAATTAGGCTGTCTTTGTAAATCGGCTAGAAACTTTAAGAGCGACATTAATCTCAAATTCTAAGAAAAATTTAGAGCGGATTAACTTTGTACTTTTAATTCTCTAGTGGAACTAAAAGAAGGAAATCCGTATATAGTTATAACCGATCTTTCATTAAAATGAGCACATTGTAACATCTCCATATCAAAATGTACCAGAGTTTGCATAAAATAAACCACAATAAAACGAGTGTTTGGAGAAAATGTTCGAAAAGCATCACTTGATGTATGCTAGGCCAATGAAGGGAGATTAAAAAAAAAAAAAATGGGCGATCGAAAAGACACGTTATAGTGGTCTTTCCATGAAATCTTAATATTGCATAGTCCTGTCCACATGTTGTATTGCTGAACACAAAAAACTTTCCTGAAAACAATTAAGTATAAACGCAACTAAAAACAATCAATTTTGATTGTTTTTAATTGCGTCTGAATACTTGAGTGAACAACAAAACTTTCAGAACTTTTATAGGAATGCATTGCTTGAAGCCAATCAGTGTCCATAATATTCCTTTATAACAAAATGATAGATCGCTCGGTGAAGCCAATAAGGAACATAATACAACATACAACTGCTGAATTTTTCGTTATTTACTGCATCAACCAAACATCAATTTGACGACTACATTTGTCAAATTCGCACCTCGCTTTCTTTTGATTAAAAAAAAAAAAAAGATTGACTTCCAAAAACTTCTGCGTTTCTCAAACTTCCCAGAGGTCATCACTGAATGTCACCGGAGCTTAACAGATTCGCAGAATATTCGTCTCCATGACAACAGAATGATAGCGGAGAGAACGAACAGGACTAGCTTAATGGGAAAGCTAAATTGCCCACGTCAATGTATTATGCGGCCGTACAGAGCGGAGGTGTCACGTATACTTGGCGTTACGGGCAACAAGGAATTAGTCGACTCTGGAGGGAATTATTTCCACATTTTTCAGGAAATTAAAATCTAACGACGATACAGGAATGTCGGGCGCGTGCAACGAGACACGATGTGCTTTCTTTATTTACAGGTCGATCGTGCGGGGAAACCGAAGAGATACAACTAGGAGTTTACAGCCAAGAGGAATTTAAATGCATTATGAAAGGGTCTGAATGACTTGCAATACCACGTAATGAGCATCGCTAAACTATCTAGTCAAGTATACATCAACGGGCTTGAAAGCACGGTTCGTGCTTTTATTCCTGCACTTGCTATAAAAAAAAAAATAAAAATAATAACAGTTTCTAACATGGAGTACCCAGGAAGGACGCGATATGTAAAAGAATTCCGTTCTCCATTTTCTTTCATTGAAGTTTCACTCCAATGAAAATGGGTGTGTATTACGTAGATAATATCAGAGCAGTTATTGTCTTCTTTTTGTATGCGATATTAAGTAGAGTAGCACACATCATTTAATTTTGGTTTCTATGCGTTATATTTTGTTATTTTTTCATAGAGGAAATACGATGGAACATTTACCATCCTGAATAATATAAAGGTGTCGATATTATCGTTCTTCCGACCTTTGGAGTCGTATTCTTATGGACTGTTGATCAACACTCGACGCTAAATTCTCAGAAAAAAAGTTACCGTCTTCACATGAAAAACTGATTGTCCACTAATCCGTTACATCTAGATTAACGTTATTGTCAAGGATAACACATGGAAATGGCATTTCATTCAATGTATCAAAGAAAACGAAGTTCATAAGAGCATACTGCGTTTATTAGCAGCAGGAAGGTTTCGTGATATCATCGCCGAACCATAACCAGATTCCTAGACTGATCAAAGTCCGAAATAATCACCTCTCCCCCTTTTTTTTTTCTTATCTCTTGCTATAATCCGATATCCCTGCCTAGGGATATCGGATTATAGCAAGTAGAATTCAAACACATATTTTAAAGTTGTGATTTGAAGCCTGTAAGCAGGTATTATATTAGTTTTATCTGTCCGTGTATAACAACTTCGCAATGGATGAGTGGCATACATTATTATCATTATTATTACGCCACGCTCCCAAGGAGTAGAAGTACTCATCGTGTGAGGATAGACACCACTCAACCCAACATTTATACTAATTATTCCACGATCTCAGTACACTACATAATTCATTATTCACGTGCTGCCCACTAATGCATAACGTAATCCACCATTCAAAAATCTACATCATTACTTCCCAAAAGTATTGATGTTTATTAACTGCGTGTGTTCTCGTGTCGATTTACCTATATGTAGGATAAAAAATCCCATTTTCTGATATGGAAAAAAACCCTGAAAATACCCTGCTATCTCCGTATGAGATTAGTTGATTCGTTCAATTGAAAAAAACACCATATAAAGATTGCTCTCGTATTGAGAATCGAAATCAGGTGTTTTCAATCGAAGGGCTCAATGTCGCGTCGTTCTTTCGACGGAGGCACATCTTCCAATAAGCCAATAACTTAATTCCCCAATAAGAAGCATGGTAATCGCAGTTCAGGCATCGAAAATTTGCTATCTAAAAATATTCACAGTGGACTGGGTTCAAATACTACTGAGGCATGGATGCATGTGAACAGTTCAAACACCACGACCTCTGCTGGCTGGAGAGATCACTGCCAAAACCTGCTAAACATTGTTAATGTGTATGGGTGATCAGTAGTAATTATAACAATCTAATAATGTTACGTATGACGCAGTATATTTTGTTTACTAATTGCATGTGTTCTCCAGTGGTGTGTGTGGGGGGGGGGAGAAAACTTGAATTTCTGGACGGAAGACTTTGATACCTCTACGGGAACAAAATAACTGTCCTGTAAGTGAAAAGTGTCCATAAAAAGTTACCTGCGTGACAGGATTTGAACCCATATCTTCCTATGGTTGGTTGGTTTTATCCCTTTCAGTCTTTCCCAGGTGACTTTGTAGGCTTGCCCACAAAGTGTTCTTGGTGAGATTTTTACAGGGTGGTTCACCATTGCTTCCCCCTCCCCATTTTATCCGGGCTCGGGACCGGCATATGGCTGGGATATTCATGACCGTAATCCATGTGTGTTCACGGGGCCGGTTTGCCTGTCCTGGGGGAAATCGAACCCAGGTCTTTCCGATCAAAGGTCTTCGTCTATACTGACTGAGCTACGGAGGCTCTATCTACTCTATCTACGGAGGAAAAGTAAATTGACTTGGCGAATGCGCTAAAGAAGAACTGCTTTAAAAGAGTCTAAACCTACTTTTATTAAAAAACCACAGCGATTGCTTTCCTCCTGCTATTGACACTTTTTAACTGTGAATAAAAATTAAAAATTATAATAATAAATAGTACTAATGGTAATTAGAATACTACCACTAAAAGTATCAGATCTGTAGTAAGTATATGTAGAAGACATATGCAGAAACTACAACCACAGGTGAAAAGATTTTTTAAAAAAATGAAGCTGTAAACAATAGTACACAAAATTAAGAACTCAACAGAAAAAAATTTAAAAACCTAACCAGTAATCGATCGGATCCCCTAAACGGAAATAAGAATGAAAAAAATATACAGAAATTTTATATTGAAATGAAGTTTTATTAGAAGAGGCTAATTTAAATAGAGTTTGATCCCATTATATATATATATAAAAAAAATACTCCCCTCTAAGGTAACTTCTGCCCGCACTGTCATTGATTTCGATACTGTTTACTCTAAACAGACCCGTAATATTTTCTGAGCAAAGAATTTATTTTTATCATTAAATGTAGAATGTCAGGGAATATCATAAAAATGCTTAAAATAATAAAATCGGAGGAGAATGTTTTGTCGAAACTAGGTCACGGATGTTTGGTTCGATGGAGAAGTGTATTCTTAGATCCGCTTCCTACATTCACTTGGTTATTTTTTGATTATTTCGCATATAAAAGGACAGAAAATTGCCTGTTTCCATAATTACATTGTGGGCAAACGCAGATGCTATTGCAGAAACTATAAAATTATATTTGAAATAAGCTATTTTTTTTTCTATTTTAAAAATATTACGATCAATTTAATTTTCCCAAATAATTCTTTTACTTTTATAAAATTTCGACATGCCGCACAGATCCTTCGTTCGAAAATGCTGACATAAAATCTTGGTTTCATAAAGAAAAAAGTAGGCCGAATTCATTAAAGAACACATAGCAACACTGGATCGATAACGTCAGTCGAGGTAGTACGCTTACAGACTTGAATTCCATTCAGAAGTTGATTTGCTTAGCGTGTCGGGAAGTACAGCCTTGCTTTTATTGAGATGGGATTTAATAAATTCGAAGTAGAAATGAGTAAAAAAAATAACCGGAACAGAAAATCAATATCGCATTTACAGCGAAACCCCCCCCAAAAAAAAAAAAAAAAAAAAAGATTCTGAAATGTTAAACTACGTTTGTAGAAGGAATGTGCTCAGCCGTTATTTAGAATCAACGAAATCTTTCTTCAAGGCAGACAAGATGGATGGCTATTGTACGGAGAGAAACTAATCCAACGTGTATTAACTTTAGATCGGCTTGCATTTTTAGATTCTCTATCCAAGCATCTAGTTATTCACAGGTCCTTGAAATTTCATTGCCGAAATTCATGTTTAGCTTCAAACAATTATTTACTTCAAGTCCTGAATCTCTGAAATCACATACACACGTGTATAATTAGTCCCCTGATTTCAGATCACTTACATCCCAACACCTCAACTCGTATGTTGAATTTTTTATAGAGTACCTTCTCGAGTTGCTCTGTCTGTTCGCAATATAAAAGTATGCGAGAGGGAAAACTGCACTAGTTGCATATGAGATCAACTAACTCACCTTCAAGAGAAAAGTGTTTTCTATGATAAGAACTTCATGTCGGTGACAGGAATCGAACCCGGGTCTTTTTCCCAAGCACGTACCTCGTGTTGTTCTGACTGAGTACAGAGGAACTCAAAGATGTTAATTATCACAACTAATCCAAGTTAGGTACTTGGATTAGTTATGATTAGTAACTAGCTAATCCAAACATAAACATGGGATCATTGTGTGTCCTACTAGCGGTTTTATGGAAGGGAAACTCATCGCCACTGTACTCGTATGAGACCAGTTACCTCACCTCCCGATGATAAAAATCTTTATAAAGGTTCTTTGCGTTCTACACGGGACTCGAACCCGGGAGTTTCCACCTAAAATCATCGTTAATATCGACCGAGTTGCGGTGGTTCCCCTAAAAGGATTAACATCACATTTTGAAATGAAAATGCTGGAAGAAAGAAAGCGAGATGTCAAAGGCATCGCTGAAGGAAGAAAATTTTTAAGGGGGGGGGGGAGAAGAAATTAGGGTTTTAAAATATTCCAAATTTCATCAAAGTGTGTTTAGTCAAGGCATTCTGAATTAGAATTTTTGAAAAACAAATCATCCGTCTGGATATGGACTGTTTATATTTCTACTTCCCCCGTCTTCCCCCCCCCCCAAAAAAAAAAAAAAATTAAGGAAGAGATTTACCGAGGTGGTTGATCGCAGTGATTTTTCGTTTACGCTTTACGGGACGTCTTGTCCCTTCTGTTATTGATTCTTGCAGAACAGGTTCCATAGTTATATCTTCATTGCCAATCATTATAATTTCAAAACTGCGCAATATTTTGGCAAATATAAACAATGGATGTTTACTAATGTAGTAATTACTGTCAGATACAAACAGTGAGCAAACAGGTCACACCGATGTAATTTTTCTACACCACGAACCATAGAAATCATTTTCATGTGATCAGGAGATAACCCTCAGGAATTAAGTGTTTCACACTCGCTTCTCACAGTTCACACCCGACTCGTTTTCAGACGAGGGAGACTAGATGCATTCCTTAACCTAACGATGCCTTCAGGCCGCGTCCAATCATTCATGGAAATTATATTATTTATTCGTTATTATTTTACTTTCAAAAGATCTCAGCTAAACCATCAATGACTGTTGTTAACTTGCATAATGATGCTTTAAATCGATCGATATGTAAGAAATATCTGTGTAAGGAAGAGTCACACCAGTCACTTTTAAGTCAAGTGCTTCAGCGAGTCGCTGACTCCTGTTATAAGAATCTTTATAGCCAAAATTCGACCTGTTTACAACTCCGATTCAGCGTTGAATGTTGTCGTTTGCCACTTACCGTTTTGCTTCTTTCACCTATTTCATAAAGATTCTTTGTGAAATAGGTGAAATTTCTTTCATAATGAAAAATGGTTGGCTGCAATTTAGACACGGCATTATTGTTTCAATTATCGAAAATTTAAACTTTCCCAGGAAATTCCAGTAGCAAAAAATAAAGACAGTAATTACTGAAAATAATCAGCAACGTAGCTGCTTTTAAATTGCAACCAAATTCCTTCTTAAGCACCTGCCTCACTTTTTTACTTATGAGAAATTGCTTTAAAAATAATGATTGGAAGATCCCTCATTAGCTGCCTAACAGAGAAAAGAGCAGATCACAATTATAAGTTCTGGTTGTATTCCAGAATAATGTGTCTTAAAAAAAAAATGCAAGGTATAAAATGTGACAGAGGATACAGAATATCATCATGTGGCACATAAGCATGCTCCGTGTTTGGTGTGATATGAGCCGGGAGCAGCCTTCATTAAATGCTTCGGTCAATGGCTGCACACAGGAAGTTCTGTTTGTTCGATGGCGATCTTGTTCCTTACAGACTGTCTTAGGACCGCTGTTAGACAAGCAATGAGGGTTGTGTTTACACTGATTAAACACCCGGAATATCTCACCTTTTGAGAAACCAGCCAGCTCTGCTGTTTTCAAAATTGTGGCTCCAGCCAGACGGGCACCCCACAATAAGCCCTTTATTTATATAAAATCTCCAAAAGATCCTTTCGGAGATTTTTCTCCATTGTGATCAACACTATTCGCAATTACCGGAATTCTTAAATAGTTGCCTAGAGCGTGATAACGCACGCGACCAAGTGTTTTAGATATAAGCTGCGTAAGTGACGTTTACATCTGCATAAAGGTTTCTAATTCAGTGGGCAGGTATGTGTATTTAAATGTACTTGGATGCTGATCAACGGATCTAACAACACAAGTGGTGGTCCGCTTCTAATGTTAGTTTACTATGAGGAAAATAATTATTGTAATATTCGAAACAATTGCTGATAATCAAAATTTTAAACTCACTAGCTGTTGTCTTAATTCGTGCTATCTTACACCGCAGTCTTGTCTCAAAACAACTAAAACTGACCCTGTCTTGTCTCTTACAAAACGATCGCTTCCCGATCTCTCTCTCTCTCTCTCTCTCTCTCTGTCGAGTGATAATGCCCCCCCCCCCCCAAAAAAAACTTCTAACGGCTTAAATTAAATACCATAAATCTGGTTTAAAAAACATATTATATGCAGGTATTGCTTGCTTAACGCGGCGAAATTAATTGCGGCAATCCCTTGATATACGCGGCAAGAGTTTTGATTAACGCACCTTTAACCCTGCGGAGCTCTCAGCTGATCTGACAGATACATGCAAAATGTTTAATATAAATATTCTCACACAATTCAGTGTATAGCTTGGAGGTCATGAGTAGCTGTGCATTCATATATTACGAGTGATATTCCGCACTGTTTTTTTTTTTTTTTTGCTGCCAGTTTGGTTTAACACTTGTTATGTAAAGGTTTGTGATATTTGACAGTAAACTGTATCTGAGAGATACCGCGACCTCCAATGTCAGTATAGTATGGTTTAGTTTTTTTTTATTTTTATTTTGTTCAATAATTTCTAGATTGTAACTGCAAATAAATAAACCATCATGTATTACTGAAATAGAGAGCCAAAGGCTTATTTATCATACATGTCCTCTAGGAGATGTGTTTTACATTATGGAAAATACTAAGGAAAGTGATCTGGAGCTTACTCCACCTTTACTACGAGTTGCCCATAAGGTTGCTTATGCTTGCATCTGCCGAAACTTTTAGTTTCTATATAGTCGGCTCTGAAATAATGTTGGATTCAATATCCACTTCATTTGATGTATTATATTTGCAGTGTTTTTTCTTTATGTTTTATTGCTTGTTTGCCGAGGTCTGGAGAGTCGTTTTACTTGGTATCGTAGAATTTATGCCGATAAGAAAAAAACTAAAACTGTTCAAACGACTCTTGATAACTTCTTTTGATAAAAAAAAAATTGCAGTAAATAATGTAGGTACAAGTATTTATTAAACATTTTCTTTGCAATCATTTTTTATCTTTCCTAAAAGAGTAAAAAGTAAAACGAATTATTAATACAATAATCGATCATGGACGAATTGCAATTTTTATCACTGATTATTAGATTTGACTAACGCGATTTTGATATAAGGGGTAACATCGAGGGATTAATTACCTGCGCTAATCGAAGGATACATAAGCTGGCTAACTGAGAGGAGACCTCCACATAGCCTATAAAGGAATGCGGAGAACCGACCAGGGCTTCTGACCTAATGTCCAATCCTCACCTTCTAGTGGTGCACCCTGTTGGGTATCTACTTTGATACTGAACGAACGAGGATGGGCTGGCAATTTGGGATTTAGCCGACCAAATTGTATTCTTATTGGTTAAACCAAAATAAAAAATGATGGTACAACATGACAAAATTTCATGCCGGCTGGGGCGTCGCCTGGTTAAACAAGGCCCCCGTTGTTTTCGCCAGGGAACCAGGGCGAACAGCGAAAAGTCAGCTACTGGAACAAATCTGAAAACAAACCCCAACTCAACATCACCAGAGTTAAAGATCGGTACTATCAACGTAAGAAGCCTGAATGGCAGAGAAATGGAGCTAGCTGAGGAATTAGATAAGTACCAGATCGACATAATAGGGGTGACTGAAACAAAAAAGACCAAAACTGGTGAGATCTTTCTGAGCAATAAATACAAAATGTTATATTCGGGCAATGACAATCAAGGAAAAGAAGAGAGTAGCCATAGTATTCAACACAAAATACGAGGCTAATCTTCTTGAATGGCAGGCAATCTCAAGTAGAGTGAATATGGGCAAATATCAGAATGGGAAACTGGACAATGAGACTTATTTGTGCCTATGGTCCCACAGAAGGCTCTACTAAGGTAGAAGTGGAGGAATTTTTTCAGGCTCTAGAGAAAGCTACTAACACAATGAAAAAGGAAAAGTTGGTCCTTGTTAGGGAGCTAAATAGCAGAGTAGGAAGTGATTGTCAGACATACAAAAATGTTTTGGGAAAATTTGGAGAAAAGAGCAAAGCTAATAATAATGGCAAATATCTGTTGGATTTCTGCTCAGGACATGGACTGGTTATTACTAACACCATGTTCCAACATAAAAATGTGCACAAATTCACATGGAGAGAAGAGGCAAGGAATAAGAAAAGTCTCATTGACTATGTTATTGTTGATAGTGATGTTTTCTCCCTGGTGCAGGACACCAGAGTGTACAGAGGATTTGAAATTGGAAGTGATCACTATTTAGTCTTGAGCAGGATAAAATTGAATTTCATATTGAAAAGAATAACATGTAAGAAAGTTTTAAAGCGAATAAAAGTTGAGCAGCTCTCAGATGTGAATTGTAGACTAACATACACAAATATTATTGAAGAAAAAATGAAAGAGTTTGAGAATAGGAACCAAACCTTGGAGATTCAGTGGCAAACCTTGAAGAAAACCATGATTGATTCAGCCAGAGAGGAGAGGCATGTGGTGAGGTTGTCTGCAAGGATACAAAAATTAGAACACAATGGTGGACACAGGAAGTAAAAGAGGCAGTGAAGGAAAAGAAGAAAGCATATCAAAAGTTCCTGGCAAATAAGTCAGCTTGTGCTCTTAGAGAATACAGAGACAAATGTAAGAAAGCTAAACACGGTAAAACTAGCTAAACAAAAGTCATGGGTGGACTTTGGTAAGAATATAGAAAATAAATATCAAGAAGGTGGCAAAATATTATTATTATTATTATTATTGTTCCGGGAAACTCCAAGGAGTCGACAGACTCATCGAGGGAGGCCCTAACATCGTGTCTGGAACAACTATTCAGCATTCACACAGTATCTATCATATCTTGCCATGAACTCATTCACGGTCGTAGCACCCACAACAGACTTTGGAAGCTTATTCCACTCATTCACCACTCTCCAAGTAAAAAACCTAGCTCTAACACCCTTATCAACCACGCACTTGCCCAGCTTCCATGCATGGCCCCTAATCCTCCCACCACCAGTCAAAATTTTCAAATATTCTAGAGGTTGTTGAAGAAGTTCAGAAATGGAGGAAAGAGTGACGTAAAAGTGACTTAGAGATGATAAAGGCGACATGAAAACAGGAGAAAAAGATATCCCTGAAGTATGGAGTAATTACTTCGAAAAATTGCTAAATGAAGAAAGCAGTGATAGCACAGTGGTAAAAAACACTCAACAGGCATACAGTCAGGAATACATATCCATATAGAAAAAGCCATCAAAGGCTTGAAATGTGGAAAGGCAGCAGGAGTAGATGATATTCGATCAGAAATGCTGAAGTATGGAGGTATAAAAGTCTTACAGTGGCTGCACTGCACAGTTCAGAAGGCTTTGACAGAGGGACGAATTTCCGATAATTGGAGTAGAGCTCTCGTATTTCCCATATATAAAAAAGGGAAATAAAAGTGAATGTGCGAATTACAGAGGTATTTCCCTACTGAGTGTTCCTGGTAAGATTTATGCTAGCATATTTGAGAAACGGTTGGGAAGAATTGTGGAAGAAAAGCTTGGTGAAGAAAATCTGATAATGTTGGAGTCTTGACAAGTAACAGACTGATTTGGAGGAAAATTGTAGATAAGAAGTTAGTAATGATGTAAATTTTCATGTAGTACTATCATATCCTGTACACCCCTTGAGGGTACATGGCAGGAATTTGATGATGATATATACACACATATATAGCCTTTAGAACATGATTCCTGAGCTGCCTTATCAAATTATGGCAGTGATATTATAACACATAAAAATATTTCCGACCTTTCGTCATTGTAATGAAAATTAAAAGAAATCATCTATGAACTGCTATTATTCGATATTAGATGTAAATCCCCATTTTTTTTATTAGATACTATCGAAATAAATTACTGACTTAAGTTCTATACGATGATGATTCTTCAGATTATGCAAAGACAACAGACGACGAAATCAGAATATTACATCGCTGTTTTGTTGTTATTGTCTGAAAATACAGCCAAAACATGTTTCGGTTGTATTATGTCTGTTAATTACGTGCGTTCACTGGCTGGTTTGGCCGGTTTTTCATCAGCAAAATAGACACAGGAAGGAAAAATACTGCCACCACTAATTACTCATGTGCAGCTAAAAAGCACTATTATGTCTATACTTATGAGTATCTAAGTGGGATGTACTTTGTGTGCACGTTTTTTTCTTGCCACATGGGATCGTATTTAATTGCGAACAGAGACGAAATGAATATTAGAACGAGCAACGCCAAGAGGGACGTTGAAATTCTGTGAAGTGAACCCGAAAGGAAGGAGAATTTTGCAGTTCGTTAATCATTTGAGAAATGCTGACACAGTAATATGCGGACTTCGGACGACCATATTTCATAAACCAACAGAAAGTCGCCCGCAGTAATGTGTGACTTGAAACAAACTTGAAAGTAGAAGAACTAAAATCAATAATTACAAATATTGGCGAAACAAATAAATTAACGTTAGAAAAATTGCAACATCCAACCAGAATAGCGAGAGGCCAACAGAGATGTTAAGTCATTTCGTTACAGTTCTAAACCTTATTTTTGCTTACTTCTTATAGCAACTATTACATGATAAGTCGTTCTAGTTGTAACATCGCATTATGTAACATGAATTACCAGAATATTTTCAGATTCATTATAATATGGACTCAGCAGACTCCTGTCAGATTCTTTGCATATCAAATATATGCAAAACCAGCCAGGGGGGAGGGGGGAAGTAGCAGGGCAGCCATAATATAACGTTATGGCTGCCCAACCTCGCCGTTAATTCCAAGCATATCGACCACCGTCATCAAAATCACACCTGAAATTTTTCTTGTTACTTTAATTTTTAATGTGACCAATCTTAAGACATATTTTAACGATAATCATAAAGCACGCTTCAGTTCCTTGGTATTAAAATTTTTCAATGGAAAAAATGTAGGGCGAAGCAAGCTCGATTTGGCATTCTGCCAACACAAAAGAACAACCGCGCCTTTATCAACGAATTACGTGCTGCTTCAGACACTTTTTCTCAGAATGTTACAACCTTCAGGTATCCAAGAAGTTAGAAACTCACACACACACACACACACACACACACAGAGGGCAGCAATGAAATTTCTCGTACTATTTCGTAAAGTGGATGTCGTACAATCAGGTTTGACTGGATGAGTGATCATGCGCATACATTGTTTAACAAGCCACTTGGTTGTGACTTGCACGAAATGTTTTAAGGGGCTCCACATCATTTCACTGGAATGCGCCAAGGAAATTTTTTTTTTTAAAGTTACATTTGGTGTTTCGAAGTAATGACTGTAAGCTTATAATAGAGTAAGCAATTACCTGGAAGGAAAAATTAGCGAAAGGTTTGGATTAAATAACTATATCATTCTGGAATAATTGCAAATAAAAATCCAATAAGCGAAATCTGTCCCCCCCCTCCCCATCCAACGTGCGTAATTTCAAGAGAATTAGAGCATAACAAAGGGATTATAAGAGTTAAATTGTCCACATTTTTCAATGCTCCCCCCAAAAAACTTTCGTGTTAATTTATTCTACTTGTAGAATAATGAACGATTATAAACTTTCCCCAACATCTTGGATAACTCTGAAGGTTGTAATATTCCTTGTGTTGTTAACATCACTGCATTTATCCCTAAGAACAGTACGCAACGTGTGTTCGCCATAAGGATTATTGCAAAAATGAGGACTCTACTCTCGCTGACTATCGCTTCTTTAACCCTCATTTCAATCGCTCCTGATATAATCCAGTGCTTATACTATTAAAGCAGGGATAAAGGACGTTGATAATAGTATATCAGCACTAAAAAAAAAAAAAATCTTAAAAGACTCTGAAGAGAATGAAATATTGATAAATTCTGTTGATAGCTTAATAAGGTTTCATCTTTCTGGATTTGAAAATACACAAAACTTTCGGGATTGCCTCGTCGCAACGTCTCTGGGTATAGTATTGTAATACTAGCCGGTAGAATATATTTATCGGTTCGATTCTAATCGCTGACCATCATTATCTGCCTTTTTTCAGCCGGTTACAGAATTATTCGATCTCTGGAACCTAGTAAGTCTAGGAGGTGTTTCCGGGAGAAACCCACCATCTCGAAAAAAATCGACCATAGAATTCACACTATTTCTGACAACTGTATGAGTGTTAAGATTTAGAATCACGAAATGGCAATAGTTTTCTACTCTCTCCCCCCATGATGTCTTGTAAATCATCAACTATCGTGGACTCGGCTATCGCTACAGGCTCAGAGTGTAAACCGGCTGTATGCTATTTCTAAAAGTTATTTAGGACTAACAGAGCTCCACCTGCTTTGTTTGGGGGAAAAACGATGTTAGGAGATTCATTTTTAGTTCATTATTAGGTAATGGTCGGACAAAAGCACTTACCAACCGCACCAAGCCTTGACACCGCGCCAAGGTTATATGTTGTGCAATATGGTAGTTTAGCATTATTGCCTTATCATATCTCTGCAACATCGATGAGTAAAGGTAGTTGTTTCCCAGTCAATCATACATATCTAGATATTTATGAGCTATCCCTTAGCTAGCAATCTCAATAAATTTAACACCTTTCTTTCTTTTTTTTAATATATTTATTTATCTATTTTGTGTGAGAGTGATACTATTTTTAATAATTAATCATAAAATTATAAATAAACGTGATGTGGAGACAAAAGTATTGAATAAAGGTTATTATTTTACAATGAATACATACATTTATATATTAATCTAAAAATGATCGCACTATCTATACAAATTTTGTTTAATAGTTTAAAACAGATGGGACCTTTTGAAGACTATTTTAAACGATTTATTTTTGTAATTTTATTTTATTTTCCTCAATATAATTATGCAACTCATAATTAAATAGTTTAAATAGTTCAAAATATTTCGTAAAATCATAACATATCCCTTTTTAAAGGTTTCATGATCATAATATTGCAGTTATATGATGATGAGAGCTCTTGGAGTTCGCAGTGGTGGCGAACCTTTTTATGTCCGAGTGCCAAAAGTTTACAAATGGAGTTGCTGACGTGCCGGGGACGTCAGCAACTAATTAATACAACATTAATTAATACAAAATTAACTGCAGAATTTTATTGAGACAAGTTTAAAAATTAACATAGAATTTCATAAAAATGAACTCATAATCTGACATACGCATTGTCGTATACAAATCAATATCAACCTATTATCAATTTATTAATTTATCAATATCAATATATCAATTTATTGATGAGATTTTTGCTGTTGTACATTAGATGCCAAATGCTTAAAATCAGGTTCATATTTTGTCACTTTTAGTAATACACACGCGGAACTAGATTCATCAACCATTCTATTTCTTAAACTGTCTTTTATAAAATTCATTTAAAAAAATAATGACTCACAAGCATATGTAGAGGAGAAAATTTATAATATAGCCATCGCTCGTTTTTTTAAACAACAAAAGGTTTCAGGAACAAACCCTAAAACACATCCCAACTCAATATCACCAGAGTTGAAGATCGGTACTATCAACGTAAGAAGCCGGAATGGCAAAGAAATGGAGCTAGCTGAGGAATTAGATAAGTACCAGATCGACATAATAGGGGTGACTGAAACAAAAAAGACCAAAACTGGTGAGATCTTTCTGAGCAATAAATACAAAATGTTATATTCAGGCAATGACAATCAAGGAAAAGAAAGAGTAGCCATAGTATTCAACACAAAATACGAGGCTAATCTTCTTGAATGGCAGTCAGTCTCAAGTAGAGTAATGTGGGCAAATATGAGAATGGGGAACTGGACAATGAGACTTATTTGTGCCTATGGTCCCACAGAAGGTTCTACTAAGGTAGAAGTGGAGGAATTTTTTGAGGCTTTAGAAAAAGCAACTGACACAATGAAAAAGGAAAAATTGGTCCTTGTTGGGGACCTAAATAGCAGAGTAGGAAATGATTGTGAGACATACAAAAATATTTCGGGAAAATTTGGAGAAAAGAGCAAAGCTAATAATAATGGCAAATATCTGTTGGATTTCTGCTCAGGACATGGACTCATTATTACTAACACCATGTTCCAACATAAAAATGTGCACAAATTCACATGGAGAGAAGAGGCTAGGAATAAGAAAAGTCTCACTGACTATGTTATTGTTGATAGTGATGTTTTCTCCCTGGTGCAGGACACCAGAGTGTACAGAGGATTTGAAATTGGAAGTGATCACTATTTAGTCTTGAGCAGGATAAAATTGAATTTCATATTGAAAAGAATAACATGTAAGAAAGTTTTAAAGCGAATAAAAGTTGAGCAGCTCTCAGATGTGAACTGTAGACTAAAATACACAAAGATTATTGAAGAAAAAATGAAAGAGTTTGAGAACAGGAATCAAACCTTTTGGAGATTCAGTGGGAAGCCTTGAAGAAAGCACTGATTGATTCTGCCAGAGAGGTATGTGGTGAGGTTGTCTGCAAAGATAAAAAAAAAAATCAGAACTCATTGGTGGACACAGGAAGTTAAAGAGGCAGTGAAGGAAAAGAAGAAAGCATATCAAAAGTTCTTGGCAAATAAGTCAGCTTTTACTCTTACAGAATACAGAGACAAATGTAAGAAAGCTAAACAGTGTGTAAAACTAGCTAAACAAAAGCCATGGGAGAACTTTGGGAAGAATATAGAAAATAAATATCAAGAAGGTGGCAAAATATTCTGGAGGTTGTTGAAGAAGCTTAGGAATGGAGGAAAGAGTGCTGTAAAAGGAGTTAGAGATGATAACGGTGACATGAAAACGGGAGAAAAAGATATCCTTGAAGTATGGAGTAGTTACTTTGAAAAACTGCTAAAGGAAACGAGCAGTGATGACAGCACAGTGATGAAAAACACTGACCAGGCATGCAGTCAGGAATACATATCCATACTTGAAGTAGAAAAAGCCATCAAAGGCTTGAAATGTGGAAAGGCAGCAGGAGTAAATGATATTCGACCAGAAATGATGAAGTATGGTGGTATAAGAGTCATACACTGGCTGCACTGCATAGTTCAGAAAGCCTGGACAGAGGGACGAATTCTCGATGACTGGAATAGAGCTCTCATAGTACCCATATATAAAAAGGGAAATAAAACTGAATGTGAGAATAACAGAGGTATTTCCCTACTGAGTGTTCCTGGCAAGATCTATGCAAGTATACTTGAGAAACGGTTGAGAAGAATTGTGGAAAAAAAAGCTTGGTGAAGAACAAGCTGGATTCAGGCCAAATAGAGGATGTCAGGATCAGATCTTCACTTTATGACAAATAGTCGAAAAAGCATGGGAATATAACAAAGATCTGTATTTAAGTTTTGTCGATTTGTAAAAGGCATATGACAAGGTGCCAAGAGAGAAGCTATTCAATATGCTGCAGTTATATGGTGTCAATGGGACATTATATCAAGCAATATTTAGTCTTTATTTGAGTTGTAAGTCAGCAGTTAGAATTGAAGGAAGTACAGGAAGATGGTTTAATGTTAAATCTGGTGTGAGACAAGGATGTACATTATCCCCTCTGTTATTCATTATCTATATGGATCACATTATGAAGGAAAGTGGTATTAAACATGATATCAAAATTGGAGATGTTAATGTCAGCTCTTTGCTTTATGCGGATGATGTTATACTTCTAAATAAATCCACTACAAGTCTGCAAGATTCTCTGACTAAACTGAATAGCTGTTGTAATAGATATGGTATGAAGGTCAGCAATAAAAAGACAAAGACAATGAAAATAGGCAGAATCATTGAAAATGTCAACTGTGTTGTGAATGGAGAACCTGTGGACCAAGTAAAACATTTCAGCTACTTAGGCACGATTTTTACTGAAGACTGAAGATGGTAAATTAAATATAGAAATAGATAACAGAATCAGCAAAGCTGGTATGGTGGGAAGTCAATTGAATAAATTCATATGGAATAAGAGAGAAATCAGACGGAACACTTAAATTAGCTGTGTACAAGACAGTGTTCAAACCAGTTTTAACTTATGGATCTGAGAGCTGGGTCAGAAGTAAAACACTTGACCAAAGACTAGAGATCGCAGATATGAGAGTCCTGAGAAAGATTATAGGCGTGAACAGATGGCATCAATGGCAATATCGTATTAAAAACGTGGATATTAGGAAAGAACTTGACATTGTCAGCATCCAGGAATGCGTTAGCAGAGCTAATCTCAGGTGGTATGGTCACCTAAACAGAATGGGCGAAGAAAGATTAACAAAACAAGTGTTCTCAGCCAGGTTGGCAGCAAAACGACCCAGAGGAAGACCAAGATATAGGTGGATTGATACGGTACAAAGTGCCTTAGACGATAGGAATATAAGATCTGATAATGTTGGAGTCTTGACAAGTAACAGACTGATTTGGAGGAAAATTGTAGATAGGAAATTAGTAATGATGTAATTTTTTCATGTGGTACTATCATATCCTGTACACCCCTTGAGGGTACATGACAGGAATTTGATGATGGTGATGAAGGTTTTAGGAATGGCATTCGAAGTTCTCAATATTTCCTCTTCTGCATTCTTTTTAATTGCGCCCATTAATCGATCATTTTCCATTATTTCCAAGTCATTTTTCAAATTGACAAACTTTTGTTTCCATATAGAACTAGATTGAAAATCGATTAGTTGCATTTCTATATCTTCCAAATTCAGCCACTCGAAAATCTCCAAATTGAGTTTATCTGTTGATGTTGTGTCCGGATGCAAAATAAATTTTGATGTCTCTGCAAATTGCCTGAACTGCGTAAATCTTGAAGAAAATTCTTTGATTATCGACTGAATAACAGTAGAAAACTCTTTTGTCAATTTAACTTGATCTATTTTTTCATGGGATTCTAGATCTGCAAAGAATTTTTTTTGTATTTGGAAAATATCGGAAGATATTGGAAATAACGTCACGATTAAAAATTGGTAATTTAGCTTCGAATGCTTTGATTAAATCAAACATAACAATAATTGTCTTGTTAACACCTTGCAGTTTAACATTTAATTCATTTAAATGTAAACACAAATCAGTAAAAAACATTAATTTCGAAAGCCAATCGACGTTCATTAATTGATTGTATTTTTCAATGATTTTCTCATGATGTACCATCGGACGTTGTTGTACATAAGCAAGCCATTCTACACATAATTCACTTCACTTAATAATTCTATAAATTTTTGTTCATTTAAAGCGCGTGCCGATATAAAATTGACCAATTTTGTTACAAGGCTCATAATATCTTCCAGTGGCTTGAAACTAGCCTTTGCGCATAAAACCTGCATATATAATACAATGAAAACCCAGAACGGAATGTCCAATACGTTTTGGTAAATAAATTGACGAAGCCATTTTCCTCTCCAGTCATACTGCGAGCACCATCAGTAGTTACTGATACAATTTCGGAGGAATCTATATCTCTTTCAGCAAGTGCATTTACAACTGCGTTGCAAATATCTATTCCTTTTGTTGTTGATGCTAATGATGTTAAACTTATCAATTCTTCTTTGATGTTATTCCCAACACAATAACGAATAAAAATTGCTAAATGAGCTGATCCATTATGTCAGTACTCTCATCAAGACAAAGAGAAATTAAACCAGAAGATTTTATATCTGTTTTTTGCTGATGAGTTACATTTTTTAGCCATTTCTATGATTCTATCTTTCACCGTGTTTCTAGCCAAAGGCATATCTTTTATTCTTTGAATAATTTTTTCCTTGTTTTCAAAATCTTCAAAGAGAACTGGTGCGCATTTTAAATATTCTTCTTTTATATATTCCCCATCACTGAAAGGTTTCCCTTGTTTAGCAATTACATTTGAGGCAAAAAAACTAGCAGCAGTTAGATTTGAACCACTGCCGATAAATTTCATTAGGGTTGTTGACTGGATGTTTTCCTATTTTTAATTGCCCGAGCAATAAATTCTTTCTGTTCGTCCTTGCTTTTCTCAAGGAGTGATTTATGGTTGGTCTCATAATGCCGTTTTACTGACGACGTTCTACACACAACTGTCCCGGAACATAACACGCATATTGCTTTATTGTCTTTATTAATCATGCCATACTCTTCACTCCACCAGCTTTGGAACTCTCCGCTGCTTGACTGTGATAATTTTCATTTAATTTCGCCAGCCATGTTCAGTAGAACTGTAACAAAATAATTCTCAACTTAAACCAAATACATTTTTATAGTTTCAAAAAGATCAACATTTTATTATTTGCCTAAATTAAATTATCTTTATAATTCCCATTTACAGTAGCAAAAACAAAAGTGCACATACGCAAACAATAATGCACTTGCCGCTGCTTATCTCTGCCTACTGGCGGATGTGCAGTGCGAAATGCACAATGAACGCACGTGTGATTACAAAAGGGAAAAGTCAGAGAATCCTAAGGATCAGTCGTTCTCAATCCTTTTTCCTATAAGACTATATTTTTATTTATTCTTACTGTATTAGAGGGCTCAGTCCCAACATACTTACTCGTAAATATCGTTCCCGTTTTTTTAAAGTTCATACATTAAACTAACATAAGTATTAATATTATATAAATTAAGTGGATATTAAATCCAACATTATTTCAAAGCCGACCACAGTAACTATAGAATTTTCTTGGGAAATTTGACTAGCGAACTTACGGGAATACTCGCCGCCATACTACGAGTTGCTCTAGCGGCTAAGGCAACTCGTAGTATGGAGGTGAGTGTAATCCGGTAAGATCTCTGGTGAAATTTCGCACGAAAAGTCTATAGTTTCTGTAGTCAGCTTTGAAATAACGTTGGATTTAATATTCACTTAATTTATATAATTTTGTATCGCCGATGTGAAGCCTTTTGGCTATTTATTTTAGTAAATAATTATATTATTAATTAATTATGGCATAATCATAAAGAATATTAATACACTTAATGTATACGGTGTAGCATGTTGACAAATATAAAAGTACGCAGTTAAATTGGTTATCGATCACTAATGCTACAATATTGTAGTTTCCCCAGGCCAACATCATTAAATTAACTTCTGGTAGGTTTCATTGACATATCCCATTCGGATCACCAAAAATTTATAATATTATTCAGTATAAAATTGATTATTGTATTATTAAATTGATTTTAATGATGTTGGGTTGAAAAAAAAAACGGTAGTGATAAAAATATTTATGCATTGTAACTCACCATAGAAGTCAGGTGAGCAGGGAAAGCAGCAGAAGGATGTCGACTTGTCGGCGAACGCTTACCGTCGAATATAACTTGCCCTCGCGTATAACTGGCATCCCTGATTTCACTTTACGAAAAAAAGACATTAAAAGGTTTTGCATATATACTTCCCACACAAAAAACAACACGCCCTCCCCAATGTAAGAGAAAAAAAATAGTTTTATTGTATCCCTGAATAAGGTACAGAGTCTTTTGCAGTCTGTGTAATATATTTCTCAACAAATAGTGCAATTAGAGACAGCTGGAATAAAAACGGCGCCTAACTAATGAATCACACGTAGCCTCCTCTCACAGAAACTAAGCTGTATATATAAGCAAAACCATGTGTTGCACTTTTACCTGAAACACAGTATTTAACTAAAACTATTGTCCAATTTTTCAATTACACGAAATAAGTGTTTGTTTGATTGCATTTGAAATTCTCGATGTCATTATGACAGATCACAAAGGCTAACTTCAAATAAAATTCTACCACGAATTGAAACAGTCATATAATGCTTGTGTGAGTTCCCCTTCCAGCTCAAACGCAAACAAGGCAATAAAAATCAACCAAGGGTTGAAACTTTGTGTGAGTTGAGCCCGCCGGTAATGACAAGTTCACGATGAACTTGAATTCTGAATGTCTTAAAACTAAGAAATATATAGTGAATGTTGTTATGACGGTTGCAGATGTTATGGAATTCAGTTGAAGAGAATTAGAATTTCAACTCAAAAATTGTCGGTTCCATTTGTCTTTGGGTCGCGTGAACTTTTGTTAATACCTCACCAATCAAATTCATGCCTTCATAGCTGCTCTCTCCTGTAAAACAAACTTTGACTTGTACGTATTGTAACAATTAAAAAAAAAAAAGGTGGAATAATTTATATATATATATATATATATATATCAGTGACGTCGCATGTCCATTTAGGTTGGGTGTGCTGTCGCGTGGCTTATGCAACCGGCGCTACAAAATTCGTGTCAATTTGACTGTATAATTGCAGTTTTACTGATGTATGCTTTAAGAGTATATAACGCATTAGCGCTCATCTTAATTGGTCCAATGCAATTACCAATTAACATAACATTAAATATGGAAAGCATAAAGGTCAGATGAACAATAGCTATGCTTCACGCGCGCTGTTTATATGAGAAGCACAAAGGGTGAGATTTGTGGAGAAATTGGATTTATCATCGCAAATACTAGAGTGAGACACGGATAATTTGAATTTTGATACGATTTTTAAATACAGCCATAAAATATGCATAGAAATCAGAAAAAGTAATCGCTTAGGAAATAATTATTTTTCCCGAGCCAAAGAAAGACTGAAATAACTGGTTTTACTTATTTATTCACAAGTTCCAACCTCCTTCGATTATAATAATCTATCCGCAAAAACTCAGGCAGAAAACGGGACATTCAGTAGATCGTCAACACAGTTTCCCATTGTAAATATAGGCAAAAAAAGTAATGAATTATTTATAGAAAACTTGTCTATATCGGTGTCCTAAACATGTCAGTTTGCACTTCACGCACGCAAAAACAGATGAAACACAGAAAACAAAAACAGTAACTGATAACAAATGACAATGTTCAGTGGGATTGGTTGACACAATAACCAATCAACAGCCACTGAATTCTATGTGCTATTGTCTCAGCGCACTCCTGCCTCGCCTTCTGGATGGTTTTAAACCACTGGAATATTAAAGCGATGTGATGCAATGTTTATTGTGTTTAATTTTAGGAAGCATGCGAAGCCAGGAAAACAATTAGTGGAATCTTCAACCGGAATAAATGAAAAAAATATAATATCGGTGATATTGCTATTCATTGGGTGTGCACCGCAAACCTAGCACACCTTTAATATACGCGCCTGGTGTGTGTGTGTGTGTGTGTGTGTGTGTGTGTGTGTGTGTGTGTGTGTGTGTGTGTGTGTGTGTGTGTGTGTGTGTGTGTGTGTGTGTGTGTGTGTGTGTGTGTGTGTGTGTGTGTGTGTGTGTGTGTGTGTGTGTGTGTGTGTGTAGGAAATCACCATTGATGATTTCCTATACTTTAAATACAGTACTAAATAACTGTTTTTTTCATCTCGGTAGAAAACTCCATGTTTGGAAACAGACAAACCACCTGGGAACACACAAAACTTAAAAGATAATACACTAATTCATAGGATTAAGCCAACCTCACGTATTTAGCAGGAAATTCTCTGAACATATAATTTTCATTTCGTTATGCAAATTTGTAATAGATGAGACATGGTTACGGTCAAGTGACTATGAATGAAAGGCCAGTATACGAGCGATGCCACTAAGGATGCCCGCATCGAAAAATAAAAAAATAAAAATTCCGAACCTTAAGTACAGTAAGTGATTGACGCCTATCATCGCTTATGACTACCGACGCCTACCAGGACATAGATTTTTCCAAACTGGCTGCCATCTTTGTAATGTAGTTAGAACAAAGAAAAAGCGCAATCATTAGAATTTGTTGAATCATTTGCTGTTTATTTCAAAATGGCAGCTCACATTATAGGAGAGGGGGTCTCATAAAGCGTAATTGTGCTCTTTGAGACTTCCGCTGCATCAAATGCTAGATTTCAAAAAATAATGTAAACGCATCAATGCGTCAAACGGAGAAAACTGCCTCTCCCAATGTTAAAATTTCTTTCGAAAAAAAAAAAAAATCCCACTTTGTATATATTAAAATTATTAGCGAACTCACTAAAGGCCAAGCATTTAGTACATTTAATATATTTAGTGCATTTAATGCTTAAAAATGGGGGAATTGTATACAGCGCCACCTGTGTCGTGATTTATAAAATAGTGTTGAGATGACGCTGAACGTATGTCGATCCAGCGGTGATTTTAAATGCCGTTTTCTAATTTCGATCAGTATGCAAACATTTTTCGATGTAATCCTTGACTTCCTCAGCAGAACAAACACAATGGAGTAACCCGCTTAATCTTTGGTGATACATAAATAGAGGCAAAGCTTTTAACATGATCTCGAAATCAGCAAATAGTCACTTAATCCTGTAACGACTAATCCATTTAGCGAAGTCTCGTTCATCAGGGGGTAACATTCTTCTCACGTGAACATGGTAAAGGCGGAGAATTTGTCATCGGTGAAGTTGCACAATCCTGCCTTCATTTTATTTGTGAACGTACAGAATACAAGAAAACTAGAGAGTAAATGCTGATGCTATTCATGTAGCCATTGATGTTGTTTATTATGCACGACACGCGCCGGACAAAAACACAGGAAGAGAGATAGGGGGAAGGGAGAAAAAGGTGCGATCTAGGCATCTCTGCATAGCACGATGTCATGGACGAGAAGCAGTATGCTGGAACGGCAGGATGTGGCTTTGTCCGGTTTTTATGTTCAGCAATATATTTACAAAGCAATATAAAAGATATTAAAGACACAATTATTGTGTTTTAAAATATTTATATTCACTGTCACGTATTTAGCATCAGTATAAAATCCGACGCAAGAAGCAAATCTTATACAGCATCGAAATCGGAACACTAACAAGAATTCCCAAGAATAAAAGGACCTGGATTGACTCACATAACCATTTAGCAGTAAAAGTAATGCACTGTAGTAATAACAATAGCTTTTTTATGATACAGGAATTGAATCTCGTTAAAAAAAATACAATAATATATATAGCGCCTCTGTAGCGCAAATTGGAAGAATGATTGTACGTTGAGTCCTTCGATTGGAAAAGACCTAAGTTCATTTCTCGTAGTGACGGGAGGAATCTTTATATGGACTTTTTTCAATGGAAAGTGAGTTAGCCGATCTTATACGGAGTTAGCAGCATTTTTTCTCCCGGAAACTCGGGTTTTTCATCCCGCATACAGACAAATTGGCATTCAGAACGCACGCAATTTACAGAAAAAATACTAGTTGTGGTGGTGGGCGGTAGATGGCGTTGATGTAGATGATTGGTAGTAGAGGTTCGGTGTAGTGATGGAGACGGGGAGTTGTAGAGTGAGTGCCCTCCCGCGATGAGTCTTCGGACTCCTTGGAGATATCAATAATAATAATAATAAAAAAAGATTTGTCTAAGTCAGTGGTTCCCAACCTTTTCCCCACTTGTGTACCCCTTTTAAACCCATTTCTATAAATTGTAGCCCTTGTATTTAAAATAACTGTTTTTATATACTGACACTTTTGTTCAGTGCCTATCTTAATGTAAAATAATGGAAATGAGGTTTTTCCGCCATTACTGATTATTTTTCGTGTACCCCCGAAAGGCTCAGCACGTACCCACGGGGGTACTCATACCACAGGTTGGGAACCGATGGTCTAAGTAAATAAAACAACCATTTTCCATAAAAATAATTACGAAACTACAAAGACTAAAACTAAATGAATGCTCTATAAATCACAAGTTCTCCTTGAATTTAGGGTAACTGCAAGTATAATGCTTTTCAAAAAAAAAAAAAAATTGCATTTTTTAAATGAGTCCGCGCTCATGAAAGGCTAATAATAGCCTATAGTACTTTAGTATTAGTGGACCAAGGAATAGACAATTCGGAAAAACTGGAGTTACTAAGCTTTTGGACTCTCGAGCCGATTTCAAGATACTCTCTTTGGTGCCTTGTAGTGAACACTGGCGGCATGGAGGACTTCTCGTATCCCCAGGTCTGGAGTTGGATAACACAGGACCTGTTCTGGTCCTACATGTAGTACTATTTTTAGTTCGAAATTAGAAAAATAAAAAATCTCCAATAAGCAGGGTATTGATCTCACACTCCAGCAATGAAATTTATCTACCATCTACAGACCAAACATCCATGATTAGATGGTGATACAATATTTTCTACTTGTATATGAGAAATATATGACTTCTGCATCAATTCAATTCACTGAAAAGCAACAAGTCTCTCCGAAAGGAAGAGTTCTTTGCATTATAAGATCTCAAGGCAACTGATGTGATATCCACGACCTCTATATACAAGTAGACTCGTTGATGACAGTTCACGGGTAAACTATGTTTGCCTATGCTTGGGTAAAGGATTAAAACAAGAGTAGAATTTCATGTGAAGTATATAATCCAGGATTCGAAACCGTACGCGAACACTCGTTAAACACACTTTAAGCCTAATCTCGAGTAAACCCTTTATTAGTTTAAGACTGCATCCAGTAAGATGCGATCCGAAGAAATGGTAAGGTATAGTAAATGTCTCTGGGTATCTTTAATTCAAAAATTTTAATTAAAAATAATTTAAACCGTACAGTTTTCTTAGTCAAATGAAAGAAGTGTAAATTTATAGACAGACAAACAAACCGACTTTTCGTTCCTTAATAATACTGAATACTTACGCTATCTCATAATAATCCAAAACTTGCTTCATATCTTTATCCATATTCGAAAAAGAGAAAATAAAAAAGATATCAGCCAGCTGTGTGATTTGTTATCGCTCTTTCTATTCATTCCCTAATCGACCGCATTGCTTCCTTTAATCGAAGAGGCAATGACAGCTTGACACACAATCATTCCACCGAATAATATCTTTTATTCGATACCCGTAAATGGATAGAATTTCCCCATCAATGTGAGCAATTCGCCTTTGGCCAAAAAACCGATACAAGACGGCGCCAAGCAGTTAGGGTAATTCACATCGAGCGTAATTTAAAAGCAAAGAGATTATCTCTCCTATCTAGTGAGAGATTACAAAAGAAGTAATGTGCACATTTTCGATTTGTATTTATTTCTTTCTCTTTTCCTTCCAATTGAGTAACCTAAAAGTATGCAATAGTCATTATATGTTTCATTTAAAATAAGATCGAGATTCCCCTACTGTTTCAATTCCCTAGCTACCACTTAATTTTAATTTATGCAGATAAAATGCATGCTGGATAAAAGATAAATTATAGAAAATCCACTACTATAATTTAAAAGTACTTTTTTTTACGAAAGCAAAGCTGCACCTTATAGGTAAAAAAAATAGCAAAAAAGTAAGGACGTAATAATCTCGATTTAGTGTACTGGATATTGGTTTGTTAAAAAACTTGCTGGCTTCTGCAGATCTAAATCGATATTACATTCTGTGATAGGTGTGAGTTACTAAGAAATACGAAATAAATGCACGGAATACGGCTCTGAAAATGAAATAACTTTGTTGTACGTGACACGATAAATAAACGCATGCGCTGAATGCATATTACACGCCTAGTTCCGTTTCCGTGATATTCGTATTTATAGTATTGATGTCAATAAAAATGATACGTCGCCATGTTGACAGAGATAAATTACATACAGGGGAATACGTATCTTCTTCAATGTATTTTTGTCTGCTACAAATATATTTTATATGCAAAATCACGTGTCACGATCAGACTGCTTTATTTACGATAAAAAAAAAAAAAAACACGTCGAAATAAACCAAAAATATGAGTACTAAAGAAGTCCATTCAGGCATTTCGAAGCGATCAAGTAAGCTAGAATATTATTTTCATGGAGTTCAGCGTTTTCATGAAACTAAACGCTCAATATTTATCTAAAAATTCTTCAAAGGTACATTTTGAAAATAAGATAAAATTTGAAAATAAATCATTCCTGTTCCCCCCAAAAAATAAAATAAAATAAAAGGAATAGAAACTAACAATACAACAAATCGTATTATGAAATTAAAAAAAAAAAAGTGCAAAACTAAGATCCAGTTAAAAGCCCATGAAACTGTTAATAATATCAATTTAACCACGAGTAAAATGTTCACGAAATTTCGTCAGTACACACATTTTTGAATCACACGGTTTTCCTTTCTTTCAGTTATTGAAAAATTATTGCTGTTAACTCAAAATTCCTCATATTAAAGAAATTTTTTAAATTATTTTTTTCTATATTTATTTTTTGTTATCGTTGGTCAGTTATATTGCTGTATATTGTGTTGTTACTTTCATACCATTGTATCTTTGACAAATAAGAATTTAATACCCCCTTCTTGTTTTTTATGGGCATCATTCCATAAAACGCCAGACGCATGCACTCTTTGTTAAAATCGCTTAGGGTCATTGAACTCCTGAATCCGATTAAGCTTTAAGTCTACTTCATTGTTTCTCTAATTCACTCACGATGTTCATTCTCCTCAATCTTTTTTTTTTTTCCAACTCTACTAAGTTTAGATCTAACTCTTAGTAACATTAAAAGCGAAAACAGAACAAAACAATGCTGAGGCGTTAAGATAAACTGAGTATTTTTTTTCGTCTGAATATAGGTTATTCAAATTGCATACGCAGTTAAAAGTGTAAAAAAAAATATTAATGCTAGCTAAAAAGAGAGGGAGTGGGGATTCAGCATGTTGAATCAACATGTAAGCAGTGACACTTTCTTCATCTTAATATACAAATAGTCCGTGAAAGTTGATAATATCAACGGCTTCTATTTTACTGTTTACAGTTTAGTATGAAATTAAGAATAATAAACTCCCTGCTGTGTTGTTCCTGGCATCGAAACTTTCCTTTTCTTTCCCTTTCCTTTCGTGTCAAAAGGATTTTGTTTTGCCAGATTGAAACTGATAAAGTGAACAAGTTAGGAAATGTAATGCACGTACAAACGCAACATTGCAGGCGTGTTATCTTGATATTAAGTCACATATCAAGATAACACGCCTTTTTATTATTAAATAATAAAAGAAAAGGCAAGAAGATTAGTACAAGATTACGTTCACAGACCGCCATTATTATTCCGAGAGGAAATATTAAAATTGCCAGTAGCCAAATTCCACTGCGAAGGTCACTTTTTTTTTTCTTTTTTGAGCAGGCATATGGCGAAATTTAAAAAAAAAAAAAAAAAAAAAAAAAAACATAACAGGCGAGGGATGAGAAGTTGGTTTACGGTTACGATCCCGAAACAAAGCAACATTCTCCCCACACGAACGAAAAAGTTATGCAAAGTACGTAGCAAAACGAAGTCAGTGTTAGCAGCTTCTATTTTATTTATTTTTATTGTGAAGGTGTGGCTGAGACTGACTGGAATTATAAAACAGACAACTGAGGTCATAAGGACAATATGTTATGTCTGTTCTCTAAAAGAGAACAGACATAATACACCGTTTGTTCTCCCCACCTTCCATATAACGAAAAAGTCCAATTCCATCCACGGGTAGTTTATAGACCTTCAGGTCACTCCTTTTACTTTTTCTGTAGTCCACATATTTTCAATCTGTTATATATATATTTTCAATATATATATTCTTTATTCACAAATAATTTCACTGAGGTTTTGAGACATACGTGAAGCAATTCAGAAGAACATTCATAATTGAAATCTGCTCAAGTCTTCCACTTTTTTTTTTACTCTTTGGTCGAAAACCTATACGCACAGCCGCCTCCATATTCGCCATTTTGACTCGATATGAGTAACTCCCCCCCCCCCGCGGATGCTCAAACATTTTTTTAAAAAACCACGTATTTGGGAACGTCTAAGCCGTTAAAAAGAAATGCCACGAAGACACTTTCAAACATCTGAAAACTCTTGCAAAATACGAACATGACTCGTATACAAGCCTATTGACGCCAGTAATAACACGTATCTAACATTGCACACAAGCGAAAATTACATTAAGTTATATTATTATTATTATTATTACAAGCGGAAATTACATTGAAATTATATGATGAGTCCTTTTCCTATTGTCTTCGTTTCACATGGCTACAGAAGCGCTTTATTTTTCACAATTGAAAGTAATATTTTTGACTTGTACAAAATTATTAAATGTTAATCTGCTTGTCATTTAACCATCACGCTCAGTGTGCACACGCACGATTTTGTGTACGGCAATGCTGATGTTACTATGTGGACAATCAGACATTATAATGATGAATATATTTGAGAAAGTATTAAATGCGAGGTTTCATTTTATTATTCTTGGTGATCCGAACAATCATGTCAAAATGAGACGGAAAAGTTAATTACGTCTTAAATTTCTGAGACGAGTTCTTTGGTTTCGCTGTGGACAGAGTTGATCCACGTTCGCCCCAAAGGTAATTTAGAATGTGTAATTAAAAGTGATCGATATCGCTCCCTAGTGTAGTATGTTGACGAGACCAGCGAACGTTGGCAGTATTCTATCCCACACATGCAGAATAGACCTAAATGTATTTGCCGCTCCAAAAAATGGAAAAAAAAAGTCGAGTATTCTGTTAGCGAGAAGTTGCCAGAATCTAATTGTAAAGCAACTTAGAGTAAAACGAAGAAAAGAATAAAACAAATACTTCTACTATAGAGAGAGATGGTTGCAATTTTAGACACTCAGGAAAAAAAGAACCTGAACATTTTTAAAGACGTCTGGTCATCTCACATATGACTTTATATAAGCTAAGCTACAGCCATGAGATAAGTGTAGATCAGTGCTTTTTAAGCTTCAGAGAACCCACCAATTAATATGAATTGGTGATAGCAAAAAAGTTTATAGAATGTGAATTATGGTCCCATTTTCTAATAAAATAAAATATTGATTTATTTGCTTCAGAGGAATATATGTTAAGACTACATATATTTCGTTTTTATATTTAAATAAAATATAAAAAAATATTTCTATTCGAATAGGGAGAAATGACAAGATGAAACTGCAATAAGAAGAAATTCATTGCTGTGTTTTTAAAGATATTTAACAAAATGATATGTTTTAAAAAATATAAAACCTAAAATACTAATTTATAATATAAACAGCTTATTAATTTCATAATAAGATTTATGTAATGTCCTAAGTGCAACACAACGAATTTGTAATTAGCTCCAATAAAATTTTTTAACACCATTTCATTAGAAGATATATAAAGAATTATATTCATGATTTCTTATTACTTGGTACCTACAAGGAACCTCCCGATTTATGCTGTCGGTTATTTTAAACCGATCAAGACATAATTGCTACACCAAGCATAGCCTATTTCATGTATACTAAACAACAGTAATAAAATATTTTTATTTGATTTTTTTTCACGTGATTTATTTCCGGAGAGTGTTCAAGGCAGACTAATAAAACATTATTCTTTTTTCTGGCCTTAATATCTATATACCTGCTTTCTTCAAAGCAAAAATAACAAATAATACAATAACAGTTAACAAAAATTAAAACATTAGTCATACATAATGCAGTTCGATGTCATATACAAAATTCATTTATGCTAAACAACCATTTTATTACTGATACTTGGATAATATAAGTAAATAAAGTGGCACTATAAATGTCAAATAATTACATTTATAATATAATATTAAGAAAGTTGTCAATTTAATATATATATTAACCGGATTTTATCTGAATTATTTGGCAACTTATTCACATTTTATTAACCGAAGATGTTAACATTTACCGATAATAAATTTGGCAGACGAACACAGCTATTACATATCACTGGTATGTAGGTTATAGCAGCGAGGCTATTAATGTCTTTTAACTCGAGTGTAAATCAATAAATTAAACTAAACTGTGTATAATAAATTAGTCAATTTATAAATTGATTAATAAGCCAATTAATCAATTTATAAATATTTTATACAGTTAGACATTATATTTTATGCAAGGCCGGTTGGTCAATACGAAATTTCGGTAAAATTGAAGGAGAAAAAAATCTAATATTATAGCAAAATAAACTTGGGATATTTTTTAAAATAAAATTTTCACAAGTCTCTTCTGTGAAATAACAAAGCAGTTGACATATTCACATATAGAATTTCTTCTGAATTTTACAGAAAAAATAAAACTTAAATAATTTAAAATATATTTATTAACAGGCTTCGATAAACACGCTAACGATTTATGAAATTTGACAGCCGCAACTGGAGGCTAGAAAAATTCGGATAAAACACTACATGAGTATACCATTTGTCTCTTGTAGAAAGACTCGGGAGTGTACAGGTGACAGATAATTTTGATATGTTATCACTTATTATTGCAGCAATGCGTACTAGAATTACCACCTACGCATGCCGGGAAAAAAGATGCATGCCGATGCGGTTTGTGAAAATGTCAACCGCTGAATACACACGAAGCGCTTCCGCAATCGCTTCCTTCAGTTCCTCGTTCTTCGCCTTCATACGTTCAACAGCATTAAAATATTAGATAGTCTTACCTGCATCTCTTGACCGAAATGCACTAAATCCTTCCGTCGACCTCAATCATCCATAACGTTCGACACATCATCTTCCCTGCGAATCAATCGTTATTCTGAGAAATGTCGGTACTCCCCGTTTCCACGCGATGCTAACTTAACTATGAAGCACTGCTAGAAGTGTACGTACTAGTTATCCAGAGTGAAGCGGAAAAATACCTTCGTAGCGAACAGGAAGGAAGTAATCAATCAAGCAATGTAAAAGCAAACTGATAAGCAAATTTAGGCAAAGGCAAAAGCTGAAACATTGTTAACAGCAGAAAAGCCAAAGAGCTACCAGCATCAGCCAAATGAACACATGCCTTGCACTATCGACCACCCGCAAGCAGCAGCTCTGACGTCACAGAAGAAAGATTGCACCTGTCTGTACAATTTCTGCCGCTAGAGGGCAGGAGAGGCTGCCCACATTACATTCTCGTGACAGAAAGCGAAAACAAAAGCATTACGAAATAAATGAATATTTGAAATTTAAACTGTATTTGCGTAATAACTAATTATTGCTTCATATGACAACGACCTTTTAGCATTTCGAAAATTTAAGGAGGAGTAAAACATTATAAGTAACTGTTATAAATAGAATTGCAGTTTTTAAACACAACAAATTAATATTTATTAATTATCGTTTGATTATGATCGCAAAATATTGCATGCTGGGTAACATACTTTTATTGTTATTATCATTCAGGTAGTTGTAATTTGCGAATTTGAAGAACGACGTCCGGAAAAGTATATGTTTTCTTTGCAGGGGAAATATAATATATTAAGCAACATAAAGTAGCAATTATACTAAAAAATTAGTGTAGAAAAACAATTTCACGATATCCGGAAAATAAAGACTTTTGGGAATGGCAGTTCCAGAACGATGAACTAATAAATAGCGCACATTTCAAAAACTAAAATAAGCATAATTTCAGCTGTTTTTTCTTTTTCTTTTGAAGGGAGAGGGGGAAATGAACTCAACTGTTTTTCCTGTAAAAACAAAACATTATGACAAAAGCATATCGTAAAATTTTAAACGTTTAATGTTAATTATAATTACTATCGACAGGACACTTTTTTTTAATGCAAGCATGTAAACACACTAAAAGTACATGGAAATTAACCATTAAATGGTTTTATATTTAATATATAATAATAATAATAATAATAATAATAATAATAATAATAATAATAATAATAATAATAATAAATGGCAATACAAACTATTCTTAAAAATGTTGTGCTTCAATGCATTTTCCTTTATCTTCAGTAAGTGGGACAAGATTTCGCCCCCCTTTAATCCTTTTTAAATACCAAAAATGTAGTTTTTTATTTTAAGAAATTTTTATTTCGAAGAATGGCTCTTAAAATATAAATTACATTTTTTTTTTCATCTTAATATGAAACTATTTGGAAGAATAATAAAATATCTTTCTCATCAAAGGATTCAAGAAACCTTGTTGGTGAATGTAATATGGTGAACGAAAGATTTGCGAGTTTTGAATAATCTTTTTTTAATAATAGTAGCATTAGTGGCGGTAGATGGCGATGTGTGTAGCTGATGGATTGCGGTGTAGTGTGTAGATAGTAATGTTGTGTAGATAGAAGTAAAGAGGGGAGTGTCCTGCTGCGATGAGTCCTTTGACTCCTTGGATATGTTACGTAATAATAATCACTGCATTCCTTAAATTTGAACTTATAATCAAAAAATATTCAAATTAGTAGTAAAGAGAAAATAATCCATTTTCAAATGTCAAATAATTTATTATTGTTGATATAAATACTGGTATTTTTTTTTATTTTATAATTCCCTAAATTTCTTACTATCGTTGTTATTGGTGTACTATCCTTGTCCCCAACTAACCTGTTGTTAGTTGGGGACAAGTCATTTCACTACAAATTCCAATTTTTGGCACAAAAAACCGTCCTGATAATTCCAATATTCTTCTTAGGTAATGATGGCGGTCGCTTGTAGTGATGTTGATTCGCTAATTTGGTGCGATATGTCGATATATAAATCACGTGACGGGTGATTTACATTTGAAATATGTTCCCACAACAGGACTTGCTTTATGTGTTGCAAAGAAGAAAATTTCCATTTAGAAGGTCACCTGTAGAAATTACAGGATTTCGCACCAGTGGGTCCATGACAGTCTAGTCTTATTTCGGATATGGTGCTCGAAGACAAAGGATCTTAGTTTCTGATTCATTCTTCATTCTTTCCATTTCACTACTGAGATAATGAAAAGCGTTACGATTACAATGATAAAGAAAATTATTGTGATTATTATTTTATATCGATGTAGGATACTCCAAAATAAATACAAAAATATTACATGGACAGCTCCATAAATGAAGGTAAAATCTAATAACTCGATTCCCAAATCTTTAAAATGAGACAGCGTCAATTCTTAAAATATTTTTGTCTGCCGGTGAACTTAAAAAAAAAAAAAAAAAAATCGTTAGTAGTTCATGTGTAGAATTTCATCGTTGGCGACCATACTATGCCAGACTACACTAAATCCGCTTCTACGCTATACAAACTCCGTCTGTATTACGTAATCTACTACAATAGAACGTACTTTTTGCGCGCGTGCTTGTTCTGGAGAGCAAAACCATCAGAATATCACATGCAATTAACATACTGTACGTTGTACATTGACCTCGTAGCCTTAAATGTTTTCTAATTCCAAAACAAAACCATCACCTAAGAAATAAGAAAGAAGAAATTCTGACTTTTCAACTAAAAGACAAACTTCGAAAACACTACGCACATATTTTGAAATTTAAAAAAAAAAAATGAACAAATCGCATGCACCGTTTTTCTTCCCGAAAACGATTTTAAAAAGACGTTTATGGTTGGAACATTTTTAAATCTGCAGGCAGGTTTCATCTGCAAACTTGTGCGGGCATTAACGAATGTGCTGACAACATGGCATAAGCTGCAACCATCTTGTGTTCCTAATCTTAACTGGTATTATTGCGTGAATTCTTCGATCTATTTTTCCAAGTTGTGGGATTAAAAATCGAGTTTCCGGGGGAAAAAAACCTGTCTGCACCAGATTTTATGGAAAATTAGATTCAAAAATTAAACCTAAAAAGAGTAACATATTTATCTCTTTTGCCTATGATCTCAGTCTCTCCCCAAAAAGCGAAAAAGAAAAACCAGTACTGAATGAACACCTTAATGAAATATTTCTTAATAAGAATTAGAAATTGATCCCATTACGGTATATTACAGATACGCACTTCGACGTACTTTTTAAGGATGCTACAGATTAGTTCTGGTTTGATCTAAATAAAATTTACTTTAAAATATATATGACATGTGAACTGGTTTTTTTGAAGCTTCTGATCATTTAGAGTCTGATTTCATTTCCATGTACACAAGATGAACTCATTTCATCTTACATTTTCCATTCAGATTCAGTGGTACACTCCATCCAAATAACTTGTCGTCATGCGAATCCAATTAATGCCATGATAGGAAGGTCGATTCCATTGCTCTTGCACTTGGGATTTATTTCTATTGAAGGTTCAGTTTGATTGTGTCCTTAGAAACGAATAAACAAAAGAATATTCTACAACGAACAAAACAGTCATAACAATACAATAATAATGATGCAGCAGCGAAAGAATTAGAGGGGAAAGACATAAATCTAGTTCTTCAGGTAATAAGTAAAACCGATCAAAAATATGACACGTTTCTGTTGTCAAGAGACTCAGTTATCACAACGGAATGTAGTATTATTATAGTAAGTAATTTAGACTCTTCTGTATGCATGCGCAAAATAGAAAACAGTTGAAAAAAAAATAAAAAAGTAGTACGTATTGTTACACGTACTGCGGCTTGATATGAAGTAAACAACTACTGTAATTTGTTTACAAACTCACGAACAACACAGGTTCGTGTAATTTATTTAATTTATTACACACACAAACTGATGACCGAAACTGTAATATTACAATTTTTAAGTGCAAAATAAATCTTTTAAGTGTAGATGTATTTATTCATTCTATATAAATATAAAGGAATATACATGACTGTCACGAGATGGCAGCACCATGAAATTGCGATTCCTCAGTTGGAACGAATGATACATACGACCTATTTCTATATGAGAGTTACAAGATGAAAATAACCTGGAAACGAATAAAAGAAAGCTTCAATACGTGCATCGGCGGTTCTGTGGTAGAATACTCGATTATCAAACGGGTAGACCTGGTTCGATTCCAGACAGATGCAATGATCCGCTTTTCCCAAATGAATTTTTTTTTTTTGTCAAGCAGTGTTTTTAAACAAAGTGATGCCGGCTATTTCTATCTTTTTCGACCACCGTAGTTAGTATGTTATTGAAAGAAAAATGTCTGTCTCCATACAGAGAATTTCTATGACTTCGGAAAATGCAAGCTATAATGCGAAGTCATAAAATAACTGCATAATCTTCATTCTTTGAATGCACAGAATAAAAAAAAACTGATCAAGTCTGCATAGATCTTAGACAATCAAATCCTTTTATATCAACAAAAAGATCACATCATCTTAGAACTAGAAAATAACAGGAAAGTACTGTGCGACCAGAGATGCGAGACGTCTCGACACTTCTGCGCATGACAGAAGAAGGCGAATCCATTCCAATAATAGGGTAATCAATGCGTTTCGTGGGATGAGTGTTTATTATTATACATCGGAAAATTAACTTTTCTTTTATGAACAATCTAGATTATAAAGTGGTAACTATTTTGCTTGTACAAAGGTTGGAAAATTTTACGTATAAAATTACGTATAAAGTACGTGATTTCGCGTGTTGGTAACGAATTCGTACGTCGCCTTATTCGTTTCTCCCCTTCGACATGAATTGACTCTTCTTGGTAATGTACATAGCAAGTGTACTTTATCCTTCGGTAAAGTACACTTGCTATATTGAAATACACCGTTAGTTGTATATTTGGTTTAAACAGCCAGTCAACAAAAAGACGAAATAACTCATTTTACTTGATGGTTGTAAAGATAGGAGGTCTGTGTAGCTCAGCGGAAGTGGCGCTTGCATCCTCTGCGCTAGGTCGCTCAAAGTTAGAACTTAGCTTCAAAAGTCTAGTCGTCGACTGGAGGAACTTTTTCTAAGCCTATCTTCGACCGATTCCCGGGTTACTCGATCTCTAGAACGGTCAAGCGGGTTTTTTTCTCCCGTAAACTCAAGAAAATCGACCGTAGAACTCACATTATTTCAGACAGTAACATAGCCTGTTAAAGTTAGGTACGAAGAGATGGCAGCATCCGGAGTCGCATTTAATTAGTAATAGACATGGGCCAGTTTATCTCTGACTGGCTTCCGGTGGAGATTGAACTGCAACTCAGTCTCCAACAGCTAGATAAGGTTAAAAGGCCTTGCCTATTCCCTATAAGGGAATAAAAGGCGTTAGCTGATTTTTTTATTGGTTGTAAAGATGGTGAATTCAGCAGACGAGGGAAGAGACAGGGATGGTAGTTTATCCCCAAGCGAAACCACGTCAATATAATTTTTGCCCAGCACTCGGAGAACGTTTACGAGAGTTCAGCATCTGAGGTAAGTTAACCAGCCCCTTACTGAGGGTGGAAGACCTCGGAATTTTCATATTGTAAGATAGAAGTCATCCCTTATATCTCAGTTATCCTTCTAAGAAATTTAGAAAAAAAAAATCGAAATTTTTATATTAAAAAAAATTTATATGCAGAGGGTTTCGATTTTTATACGTAAGTTTTATTAGGCCAGTGCGTTATGCATGATAGTAGAGCGTGCTCTTCTTCTAAAGAATAAAAAAAAAAAGATTTTTTTTTTTTTCGATTATTTAGTCAATATTCCCTATAAGCTGTGCGCATACACATTACACAAAAAAGGAAGCACACATGTCTTGTACCTGCGCGGACAAATTTTTTCTTTCAAAATTTCCAATTTACGGTGAATAATTTTTGAACTGCAATAAAAACGACGTATTTGATAAATAACTAGTTACTTTTATCCTACGTCATGTGGGCGAACTGACGCTGGCGTCAGCAAGTTCAGGAGACATGTTTGTTTAGAGTGTCTACTGTCCGGACAGTACAGTCACCTCAACCCGTACAAACGGTCATGAATTTTTGCAGCTACGCAGATTTAAGCAAATTAATGTAGTGTTCGTAGTTTTGCAAGTTATATAGCTAGAAAAAAAAGGGCAACATTAATATGAGAAATATTAGCGTACACAATGAATCCGATATTGGTAGCTTGCACACAAAATGCTTTTTTTTTTTGCGTATGGGAATATTATGGTTTATTGTACTATAGATTGTTCTCCCGAGATAAAACCAAAGATAAGATTCTTTAGAAATATTAAAAGAAATTATTTAAACAGACTAATAGAAAATGCTCATAAAGGGGAAAAGAAAAACCTGTACTAAGTGCACACTTTAATGAGACATTTCTTAATAGTGATAAAAAATTCCTCTACTTTCTTACGACACTGGCTAACTCCTCTTCCCTTTAAATCCTTTATAAAGTTACTGGAAATTTTATAAAGCCCTTCCTTCGTTCTAAACAAAGGGCGTTACCGATTGCACTATGGAGTCGTGTGAGCAGAAATATCTGGTAAAGAATTTAAACGCGTTTTTCAAAACTTGTTATGATATTTATCAGTGGCGCACCCTGAGGGAGAAAAGGGGCCCTGGCTTCCCCAAAGAAAAAGGAAAAAAACACTGCAAAAATTTTCCAAAACTTTTTTCCTAATTAAAATTCATTTTTTTTTTATTTATGTTGTGTCGTGTCTTCTATTTCTACACTACTTATGAATTTGCGATCATTGAAGATGCTCAGTCATAGGTCGTATGCGATGCGTAGTGTGTATTCTCAAATCGTCTGCTCAACTCCCCTCCCCCCCAGATTGAATCCTGAGTGCGCTACTGACGTATCTACTATTGCAATATCACCAGATGGTGCTATAGTTTTCGAAATATACAGTGTGTGTCTTCTATTACTCATTTAAGATCAGTATATGAGTACTTCAATCTGACCGACAAACCCTGTGTCCTACTAGGCTTGGATATAGAAAAGGCGTTTGATACCATAAGCCACGTATATATATTCAAAGTTGTAGAGGAAATGGGATTTGGCCCAAAATTTAGGAACTGGCTGCAAACTTTCTACGAGAATGCAGAAAGTCAAGTAATCGTGAACAGGAAGCTATCCGCATCTTTTAAAATGAAATGCTCAGTGAGACAAGGAGACCCCCTCTCTATGGCCCTCTTCGTCCTTGCACTAGAACCAGTCATCAGAGCGATCAACTCCAACAAAGAAATCAGGGGAACAAACATTCACGGGGAGAGCCAAGCAAAAATATTGGCATATGCTGACGACATCACATTAACCCAAGAGACGGAAACATCCATAGAAAAGTCAATGAAATTACTAGACGCTTTTGCAAGAGCTTCTGCCCTGAAAGTAAACCTGTATAAATCTCATTGCATGCTAATAGGAAAATGGGAAAAGAACCCTGAGATTCCTCAAGGCATAAGAACTCAGGAATACTTACTGGTTCTGGGAGTTAAAATAGGCGGCCCAGAAACGTATGAAGAACAGTGGAAAGAATTCCACGCAGCTGTTGCGTGGAAAATGAATACCATGCACCCAAGCAACTATCTGTAAGAGGAAAAGCGCAAATATGCAACATATATTTATCCTCTCGCATCTGGTACAATATGAACAACATCCCGTACCATGGGCAATGGGCAGACAAGATCCACAGGCTGTGCTCCACCTACATCTGGGGCTCTCGGTCCGAACCGATGAGGAGAACAGCGCTGTTTCACGAATTAGAAGCCGGAGGTCTAGGTTTACTTAATATCCACTTAAAAACAGTTATCAACAGAGCGAAGACTGCAGAAACAGCAAACACTAAGTCATACCACGGATATGCAATAGCATTCCTACAGAAATACCTTCCACACAGAATAATCAGCACAATGCCAGAGATTCATGGAAGATTTCCAAGGATATTTACAGAGATGGCGGAGGGATACGTATTTGTGAGAGAGCGCATCAGCACTGAAACCTTAATAAGTCAAAAAACAAAAGCAACATACTACAAACTAAGCAGAACAACCATTCCCATTCCACAACATAGAGAATTAATAAGAGGACAAACCACACTCAGTCCGGTATTAAACAATGTCTTCAAGCTCCCGATACATCCAAGGTATAAAACCTTCTTCTTTAAAGTGCACCATGCCTGCCTACCAACCAAGATGTGGATAGTGACTAAAGGTACCTCTTGAAGGGCATGCAACATGTTAGTTTTGCCAGGAACCGGAAACACTATACCACCTAATGTTATATTGCAAGGAAGCAGAAGTAACTTGGAAAGCCGTTAAAAGATGGCTTCCCGAAATCAAAGTAATCAATTAAGAAATGTTATTCTGGCTAAAAGGAAAACATATCAACAAGGTGCAAACAATTGTTCTAATCCTAACGATGTACGCAATTTGGGCTCACAGGTGCGACCAAGCGTATGAAAGAGAAGACAGTCCCGGAACCATATCGAAATGACATCACTACATCCAGGAGGAGATCACCAATTCAGACCAGTCTAGAAGAATGACTACAGAAGAATGGGCACACTTAACCTCCAACCTTACATCAGACGAACCCTCCAACCAACAACAGAACGACACCTTCATCACTCACTAATGGAAAAGAGGCAAATAATCGGAAGTAAAATCGGAAGGATACTAGCTCTCCACCTCCATTCAAAGGAAACAGCGCCTGAGTCACTTGGAACAGATCTCCTACCGCAGGAAAAAAGAGTGCTCTCCTACTTCAATGCAAACAGCGAACTCAGTGTTACAAGTTTAACTGAAAAAAAAAAAAAAAACTATCAGGAAAATTGCAAGACGCCGAATTTTATGTAACATACGTGAAAGCTTTGTATGTGATTATAACTGCTACTTGTAATATAATAGAAGAAATTCTGTAGATGATTGCATGTGAATGTTATTTCGCTGTACAGATGTATATATGATTTATCTTGTAGAATATATAGTTTGTTAAGTATATAATAAGTGTGAGATATATTTATATATATGGTATGTAAATATAATTTACTATATATTCCTTAAAGAAAAAAAAAGTGTTAAAACCAATTGAAAGAGAGAGAGAGAGAGAGAGAGAGAGAGAGAGAGAGAGAGAGAGAGAGAGAAAACTAACAAAGCTGAAATATGCCTTAATTGATGTAATAGAAAGTAATGTGTATGAAACTACCAGTTATGAGATTCCCTGTTTATAAGTAAAGGAAGTTAAGGCATTTTAAGAGAACAGTAATGTAGCAACTACATTATAACATGATGATATAACATGAAAATTCGATTGAAATAATGATATAATAATTGTATATAGAATTCATCATGATGCAAATAATTGCAAAAGTTGATAATAAAGTTATTCATAAAAAAAAAAAAAATCAGTGATAGAATACTCGCCTGCCACGCGGGTGACCAGGGTTCGATTCCCTGCGGTGCAATCAAGTTGCAATTTAAATGGATATCACCGGTTGTCTTCGACTTTTTAAAGAAGTAATATCAACCTATTTTATTTATTTTTTTTATTTTCCACTTAGTGCCTACCAGTATATTTAAAAAAAAATCATTGGACAGTTCACGTGTAAAATGTCACCTTTAATCTTTCATCGAGAGAGAGAGAGAGAGAGAGAGAGAGAGAGAGAGAAGGAAGAAATTAGGAAGATCAGGAGGAGATTCGGATGTGTTTGCAGTTTGACTGTAAAGGAATGTTGGCCGCTGCTGCGTGTGTGTTAACATGCGCAATAGAAAGCTAAGGAAGAAGATGATGGATGAATGTGAAATGACGATGTTTTTCCTTAGCAACGGCGTCTAAAAATAGAAAGGTTTCAGTTCTTTATGATCACCAGGATTCAAAGTACAAAATAATGTAAATAGAACAAATACAGAACCGAATATCGTTCTTTTAAATTAATACAAGCAAGATGATATACTGTTTATACATATGTAGGCAGCGGTATTTTTACCTTCATTGTTACGATGTAAAGTAGAACGTGGTTACAAGAGGAGGGGAGAGGGATTTGGAAAGTTCTAATAAATCATTTTCATGATACTGGAAACAATTTTTAACAAAATCAAGATTTTGATTTTCTTAAATTTAAAGTCCTTTTTTTATTTACTTATTTGTTTTTTCGTTTATTTTTTTATGGATGTATTTAGTTGCTTATTTTATTTATTTCTCAAGTCAGTCATCTATGGCACATAAAACTTCTTAATAATCCTACAAAGTTTGTTCCTAAATAGCTTAAATGGTATTATGCGTGTCTCATTTCATTACGCTAATTGTACGTTATTCATTTATAGCTATTTTATTTTTAAATGAAATTTGTTATTATCCGTTTCTTCCGTACAAATAATTTTAGACAAAGTAACATTTCTAATTCTAAATAAATTTAATTATGCTAAAGAAATTTCTTAAAAGAAAAATATATTTTTCTAATATCTTCCATTTTTCTAAACAAATTACTCTAACACCTTCTACTGTTTTAAATAACTTTGTTTATAAATCCTGTATGCTGTATATCTTTAATACTGTATACTGTATGTTGTATATAAGTATGTTAGCTAAACTAGTGGTAATCTGTAAAAGGCTCTGTCTCATACATTTGCCGGAGTGAGAATTTTTTTTTGTCGGTATGAATTCTCGAGAATGTTTCATACTGGCTAAGGTAGTCATAACTTATGATACTTGCAATAACATCGGATTGTCATCTGAAATGAAATTGTTTCTTATTTGTAGCTGATGTTTCTCTTTCATGTTCCAGAAAATGTGAATGTCGAGGACATCTGGGAACCTGGACACTCCGTAGCGAGTGAGTTTCAGGGATCCTGCGTGAATAACATGCGCACAGGACATGGGTTGGAGGCTACATTCAGATTAAATGGTGAATTTGGCGCACTTTTGAAATTGGTGATGTTTATCCGTTTTCATTGAGATTTTTGATTAGAAAAACATTAGCGTTTTATGGTATATTAGTGTAGCGTTTAGTGTAGTTAGTATTTTATGACGTTTGTATTAAGATATTTCAACAATATGAGCTTAAAATGGCGCCAAAAACGCACAAGAGAAGTAATGCTAAGTAGGGCACCGCAAGCGAGAACAAGAAGGCTAGCCCTGCAATCGAGGTTGTGGAGGAGGTTATTGAAAATGAATTAACCTCAAGAATGGCAAAATAAATGCAGATCATCATAGGTAAGTCAAGAAGTAACAGAAATCAGATAAGAAACGTGGTTTGTAAAAAGAAGGATGTTTGATATGTCGAATCAAAAAATATGCTGTGTTGTGCGGGTTATAACTTCGAGTTTTTTGGAGTAAAAATTAAAAGTATAGCAAATGTAATTGAAAAAATATAAAAAGAAAAGTTGGTTGAGTATTGTCAGTATTAACGCGTTATTTTCTTCCGAATCTATAACTTAAAAAACTTTTCTTCAACATCGCTCTAACATAAGCACAGACCGATGCGTGTTAGGAGAAAGTGAAAAGATGTGCATTATTCCATCAGTGATAACAGAAACAGGCAATTTACTTTTAAATACGCATAACGGCACTGACTTGATGGGTGAAGCATAAATCCTTTTCATATTCCCCTCCATCTGAAGAGTTAAGTTCTTTGGGTGGAGAATTATTGAGCTTTAAGCTCGCCCTGAAAGGGCAGTGAGATTAACTGTGTTCAGCTCAGCATGGAATTGATTTGGGGCTTTTGTGTTTGCAGAAATCTGCTTCATTATAGTCTGAAGCTTGCTTGATCAGTGGGTTCAGATGATTAATTGTCTTGATGAAGAACTTTTCAGCTAAGTCGTGAAGGAGAGATGCGATGTAGGGAATGTTGACTTCTCTGTGAATCTGGGAGTTTCAGATAAACCACGGGGCATCTAAACTCATTCTCAGATATTTGGTTTGCAATCTCTGCAGCTTCTGAATATTTGCCTTCGAAGTGTGACCCCACGTAGGAGATGCGTAACTGATGACTGGGCGTATTACCATCTTGTATATGAGCAGTTTATTCTGAGTATCCAGTTTACTTTTACTGTTGATCATGGGGTAGAGCTGCGCTATTACTTTGGATGTTTTTGAATTTATGTGTTTTATATGATTGGTGAATTGTAGTTTTTTTCTGAGAATTAAGACGCGATATTTGACTTCATTCTGCCATGGGATCTTACCTTGTGGTAAATGTATACCTTCCTTGATTTGAGGCTTCTTTTTAGTGAACAGTATGGCTGAACTCTTCTATGGATTGGATTGAATTCTCCAGTCCATCAACCGTTTCTCTAGTGTGTGAACACTGTTTAGGAGTCTTTTGATAGCTAGTTTGGGGCTGAGAGATCTTGCTAATAATGCCGTATCATCTGCATATAATGCAGTGATTGTTGAGCTTGGGGTTTGAGGGATATCAGCAATATAGATAGAAAACAGTAAGGGGGCCAAAAGTGAGACCTGCGGTACTCCCGCCAAACCTTGCGTCTGGTTGATACAGTTTCATTCATGTTGACTTGCATCTATCTGTCTCTGAAGTAAGAGTGAATTATTTTAACTAGATTAGTAGGCATAATGAATGTGATGAGCTTGTAGAGGAGACTCTGATGCCACACCTCATCAAAAGACTTTGCAGCATCCAAAAAGACAGTAGCTGTGTGAAGGTTCCGGTTGAAGCATTCGGAGATGAATTCGATCAGCCTGTGGATCTGCTAAACGGTGGTGTGGTTTTTTCTAAATCCAAACTGCTCGTTTGGAATTATACCCAGTTTATCCGTTTCTGATTGAAGCGTTGTAAGTATTACTTTTTCTGCGATCTTTCCAAGGCTGGACAGAATTTATTTAATGTTTACAGACTAATAGGTCTGTAGCTTTCAGAGAGCTGGGTGTTTTTTCCAATCTTTTTGATTGGCGTGACATCCGCTATCTTCCATGTTAAGGGAAAATACTTGAGTCTCAGGATGGCATTAATTATGTTGACTAGATGTACGAGTACAATGGCTTTTCTGGAGATAAGTTTGATTATTTTGTTTGTGATTCCATCTGAACCTGGAGCTTTTTGTTGTTCCAGTGGGTTATGATATTTACTTTTGTGTTGGAGAAGTGTGTGTGACGGGTTTTAGATCAACCTTTTGTTGTGTTATGGCCTGCCATACTCGGCGGTGAATGTTGTAGATGAGATCGATGTTCAAATTTTCATAAGAGGGGTTGCATTGAGTTTCCAAGCCGTTTGCCAGAGCCTCTGCCTTTTCCTTGTCAGTATGGGCTATTCCCTTCTTGGTCTGAATTTGGGATAAAGTTGTCTTTTAGTATGGAGGATTCTCAGTTCAAAATGGAGTTGCCCTCTGGGTTTAATTTATTTAACTTAGATTCCCAATCTTGCTTTCGATGTTTTTGGAGAGCTTCTCGGAATTGTCTGTTTATTTTATTCAAATTTGTTTTATCTTGCGGGGCTCTTGTGTTATGGCACCTCTTTCTAGTTTTGTTTTTCAGTCTGATTAAATCCATGATTTCCTCGGGGATCCGACCACTAGGGTGAAAGACTGTAGTTGGGGTAACTGACTTTATTGCTTTTTTGATTTGACTGGTAAGGTTGTTTGCATCAACTTCTATCTCCTCCTTAGTGTGAATAGCAGGGACTGGGCCAATCTGATCAGGGAGAATTCTGGAGAGTTTGTCCCAAGATATGAACGAGTGGGTAGGGGAGAATTGCTCTTGTGTATACTGACTTTAAGCAGAATAAGGTTGTGATCAGATGAAAGTTCATTTAATGTTTCCAGCTGATATTAGTATCTGATGTTTTTGAGGATGACTATGTCAAGTACATCTGAGCTTCCAGTTGAGCTGTGATGGGTGGGCTCTGTGGGTTCTGCTACAATAATAGAATTTTGTGTTGAGTAACGATTTAAGAGTTCGACCTTTGTCGTTTATTGTGGAGCTATGCCAGGCTGTATGTTTGCCATTAAAGTCCCCAGCCCTGATGATGGAGTCTGTGAAGCCGAGAATGGTGTCCAAGTCAGATACCAGTAATGGAATGCCGGGTGAATTATATACAGCATAGATTTTGATAGTGCCAGCAATGTTGGTATGAACTTCAATGTCTGTTATCTCTAGGTTCTTGGTTTGTGGATTGGTCAGAACATTGTGGCTTATGTAGTTTTTAATGTATATGGCTGTTTTTCCTGCAATTCTGGTGAGTCTATCTGTTTTGTACATAATATAGTTCCGTAACTTGGGGTTATTAGCTGGCCTGAGATGTGTTTCATTTGCAAGTATTATGTCAGGAATGTGTCTCTGAGTTAACTCTTGCAGTTCTAGGATTTCGTTAATCAATCCATTGGGGTTCCATGCAGTGATTATGAGAGAGTTGGGATGGAATTTTTTATTATTCATTATTGAGGGCTGTCAGAATTGAGTGGATGCCTTGTAGGAATATTTTCGTGGAGGATGGCGAAGGATTTGTCATGCTGAATTCTTGTAACATGGTAGCTAGTGAGGCAGTTAACACTGATGTTAAATTTGAGCATATTTGATTATGGGATGGAGCAGTCTTTGTTCATGCTGCGTCTGCATAAGTTTTAGGCATTTGTTTCTTTTCCTGAGTTGTCAAGTTCGAGATAATTTGGACCGGGGTGCGACCTGCACGGTGGTCTTGAGCATCATTGAGATGTGTTGGAAGGGTAGTTTTTGATGACCCTCTGGTCTTTGGATGAGTAATGCATCCCTTGTAGTTGGCAGGGTGAGGTCCTCCACAGTTGGCGCATTTAGCTGGGGTAGATCTTGGCTTGGTACACATGACGGTCTGGTGGCCCTCGCCGCATTTAAAACACCTGTAATTTGCCTTGCAAAGTTTTTGGGCATGGCCAAACCTTTGGCACTTATGGCACTGCCCAGCTGATGACGTTTTCCTTAGTGGCTCAGTAGAAATTTTGAGGCTAAAGATCGCAGTCAGTTCATATATCTCTTTCTGTGCCTTGTCAGTTTCTACGAGCCAGTAGCATTGGCCGTTTATCTGACCTGAGCATCCTGCTCACTTTTACTGGTTTAGACCCCGACTCATAAGGTCAGCTGCGATTTCTTCAGAGGTGACACCTTCGGTTACCCTGCGAAGTACTACTTTGAGATTCTTTTCACTGGGTAAAGTAAAAGTGTGATAAGGAAGACTTTTGTTATCCATTAGTTTTGTCAATTGTCTGTAGTCAGTGACTGAGGCTGACTGGATTTTGACTCCTTCATTTTGATTTTTAACCCAGGAATATGAGATTTTATGCTTCCTAAGGGCTGATCTGATAGTGGTCCAACATGCGAAACCTTTTTGGTGTTCCTCGGAGTATCTGGTGTTGGTGAGTCTTCATTCATCTGGTCCTCTGTAGTTCTTCTTCTTTTGTTAGAATGCTCTCCCTGAGAGTTGTTTTGACAGGGGAATTTTGGTGACAGAGCAGCAATGAGTTCTTCTTGTGGTATCTCATTCCGCTCCTCTTCTCCATCCTGATCATTTGAGTGAATGTACTGTTTTATGAAACCTGGCCAGTAAGATTCAAGTTTGCCTATTATAAGTTTCAGTACCTCTAGGGACTGCTCCTTATTAAGGCCCCTAGTCCTGTAGATAGACCGAGTTGGTCTACTAGCAAAATTTAGTCTTGTTGCGACCTACTAATTGGGGAAAGGAGTATCAGTATCTTACTTGGCCACAGATTGGAAACCTACCTCCCTATAAAACCTTAAATCCACCACTGGTCCTCATTGCGGGTGGAGCCTGCCGGCCATTTGACCTCTTGCATATTTCGTGCAGAGGGGGGGGGGAGACAGTAGGAATCATACTGTGTAAGCGCTAGTGCAATGTGAGATTACTGAGAACCCCTGTATGCAATGTAATAAGGTCAGTCTAAAATAATACAACCGTTCTCCCCTCTATTTTTAAATATAAAGCCGTTTGTTTTTTATACGGAAATGAATTACACAATGTACATAATTCATTTATTATAATTTCAATTGTTGTCGCAAGATGGCGCAACATCATTAAGCCTAACAACCAAACTAGAGCAGATCATGAACAAGTTATCAAAAGTTGTATACCTGAATATTTTCTCATATAAATTCGGAAACGAGATCATGCAACCAGGCATCGGTGGTTCAGTGGTAGAATGCTCGCCTGCCACGCGGGGGACCCGGGTTCGATTCCCGGCCGATGCAATCTTAACTTTTTAAATTAAACTAGAATTTCGTGTGTGTAATTAAAAATCTTATATTTCAAATTAACGTAAAATCGACCATTTGTGCGTTTTCTGGACCATAAGGTATAGTACACTTGATACAAGTGAGAATGAGCGTATTTAATGACATACAGATAACTTGCATAATTATTTGTAATAACTTATTACTAGTAATGTAATCAATAAATAAATTAGTTCATGTTTAATAGCATATATTCCTAATTTCGAATTATTTTAATTTAAGGGAAGTGCTAAAATGATTCCAGTTAGGTTCTGTTAACTGCTATGGCCAGAACTGCCCACGTTGCCAAGAATTACAAAAAAAAGTTTTCCAAAGAAACAATATTGTTATTGTTTTTGATTATAAACTTCATCTTACAAGATTTAAAGAAAAAAATTCATGAGGGGAAATATTTTTATATCCATGCAAGTGTCGAAGTATTATGATTTGCGGAGAAGATACGATCCATGTGAATCATATTTCCTTACCGATAATCATCATTCCAGATATGCTTATTTACATTTTATTAATCTGAGAGGGGTGGGTTTCTGTTTCTCGTTTGAAAACAAGAAACAGAGTCTTGAAAATTGGAACGTGAGAACATTATATAAACTAGGGAATTTTGACAACCTTATACAATAAATAAAAATACTTAAAGTTGATGTGATGGGAATTAGTGAAACAAAATGGCCTAACATGGGAAAATTAGACAAAGATGGATTTACATTTGTATATTCTGATGGAGAGAAGCATGAATATGGAGTGGGTTTCATGATTAACAAAGACATCTTTAAATGTGTAATGGGGCTGTGGCCCATAAACGAAAGAATAATACTTATTAAATTAGCCGCAAGCCTTTTAACATCAAAATTATCCAGGTTTATGCCCCTACGATGAATCACAATGATGAAGAAAAAGAAGATTTTTATAATAACTTACAAAAATCTACAGAATATGTAAAATCAAATGAGATACTTATAGTGATGGATGACTTGAATGCAAAGGTTGGAGAAGGGGAAGAAAATCCAGTTGTTGGAAAATTTGGACTAGGAGACAGAAATGAAAGAGGTGAGAAATTGATACAATTCTGCATTCAAAGCAACTTGCGCATAATGAATACTTTCTTTCAACATCCAAAGCGCAGACTGTATACTTGGACAAACCCAGATAACTCTATAAGAAACCAAATAGATTTCATAATGATAAATAATAGATACAAAAATAATATAACCAACATAAAAACATACCCAGGTGCTGATATAGGTTCAGACCATAACCCTGTTGTGTCCACTTTAAAAATTAAACTAAAAAAAACATTTCTAAAAACAATCATACTGAAAGACTTGACTTGACAGTTCTGAATATACCTGACAACATAATAGTGTTTAACTCAGAAATTAGATTAGGAAGAAATTAGATCATGTAGGATATAAAACAGAAGACAATATACTTTGTAACACAGAGGAAATTGAAAACAGGTGGTCAAATTTTAGAAGTGCAATATATAAGACAGCTAACGAGGTTATCCCCAAAATTAAATACAATAAGAAAAAACCCTGGATGACTGAATCAATACTAGAACTTATGAATGAAAGATGAAAAAAGAAAAGTACACAACAGTATAGAATACTCAGTAATATTATAAAAAACAAATGCAGGAGGGCTAAAGACAAGTGGCTAAATGAAAAATGTAAAAAAATAGAGGAATTGGACAAGAAACACACTAGTAAAGAAATGTATAAATCAATCCAAGCCCTGACAAATAAAAAGAAATATTTCAAGCATAATCCTTGTATAAAAGATCAAAATGGAAAAATGCTACTAGAGACACAAGATATCATAAAAAGATGGAAAGAATATGGAAAAGAATTGTTTGACTCTGATCGCACAGACGCACCAGATATACAAAATATAGATGGTGAGCCAATTGCATATGAAGAAATAGAATACTCTCTAAGCCAAATGAAAACAGGTAAAACACCAGGCCCTGATAAGATCCCTATTGAATTTTTAAAGAAAGTAAATGAAAAGACACTTAATGACCTAAAGGTTATTTTTAATAACATCTATGATTCAGGATACATCCCTGAATCCATCTTTGTCACTATTCCCAAAATTAAAAGAACTTTTGAATGTACAGAATATACACGTAGACTAATAAGTTTAACAAGCCATGTTACAAAATGACTACTGAGAATAATCCTAGAAAGAATAAAAGGCACTTTGTCAGTAGAAATAGAAGACACTCAATCAGGTTTTCAAAAGGACAAAGGTACAAGAGAAGGAATCTTCAATTTGAAAACATTGTGTGAAAGAAGCCTTGACAACCAGAAAAGCATATATCTTTGTTTTATTTATTACACCAAAGCATTTGATTCAATAGATCACAAGAAATTAATGCATATCCTACAGAATAATGGGTTAAAAGGAAAAGATCTACGTATAATTACAAATATATACTGGAATCAAATGGCCTCAATAAGATATAAAAATACATGTTCTGGCAACTTTGAAATCAAAAAGGAGTAAGGCAAGGATGTATCTTATCACCCTTACTGTACAATATATATAGTGAGCAAGTTTTCAAAAATATTTCACAACTGAAGGGTGTAAAATTCGGAGGTAGGAACTTCAACAACTTCAGGTATGCAGATGACACAGTTCTTATAGCTGAATCTGAAGATGATCTTCAAAACTTAATCACAGAAATTTACAGCAGAAGCTTAGACATGGCGCTAATTATTAACCTAAAGAAAACAAAGTGCATGATTTTATCAAAAGAACCAATAAATAAGAATCTGAACATAACTCATAACAGAAAGAAAATTGAACAGGTTCAGTCTTTTATATATTTGGGACAAATGTTTACAGACAAAGGAAATTCTCTTAAAGAAATAGAAAGAAGAATAGAGATAGTAAGAAAAGCCTTTACTCATATGAAAACTGTTCTAACATCCAGAGGTATTAATATAGACACAAGAAAAAGATTAATGAAATGCTATATCTGGTCAAGCCTTCTTCACAACAACGAAACTTGAACTCTAAATAAAGAAGCAGAGAAAAAATTAGAAGCTTTTGAAATGTGGACCATCGGAAGAATGTTGAAAATACCATGGACAGAGAAAATGAAAAATGAAGATGTTTTAAAGAAAGCAAAAATGAAAAGAACATTAATGAAAATAATTAAAG